>NC_083739.1:703938-1003938 GCF_033458585.1 Syngnathus typhle
CATTAGCAAATGGAGCATTCCACATCTGGTCCTGGCCGAAAATGTGGCTGATATGCCGGTAAATATATCGCAAGTCTTTTCATATTAGCGTACAAGTCGGTTAATCCACAGCAACTTGCTTACACACACACACACACACGCACGCACACACACACATAGAACACACGACATACACTCACACATGAACACACGCTACATACACACGTATGAACCCAGCCTCGCATCTCCCTACACACGCATACACACTGTTATACATGCTCACACATACACATTCATAAGAGCACATCCATCTACACACTCACACGCATAAACAGGTACAAGGCTATACTATACACACATGTACACACTAACTCACACGCAATACACACCCAACCTGCGCATTCAAGCACACACATGCTCTGACCTGACCTGCATGTGCACACACACAGAAACACACGTATGGTGCAATGTCAGACCCAGTAGGAAAGAATAACACACACACACACACACTCACGCGATCACCTGCACATGGATGCTGAGCAATGTCTTACCTCTAGACAATAAAGACGCCTTCCAACCTCTCACACGTACACACACACTCACACAATTAAGCACGGACACACACACCTGTATTTGTGTCTCCTCCTCTTCCTCTCCCTTTGCCCTTCTCTCTCCCTCTCCTCCCTCGCTTTGTCTCTCGCTGGGCCACACCCCCGACTCGTATGCTCTCTCTCTCTCTCTCTCTCTCTCTCTCTCTCTCTCTCTCTCTCTCTCTCTCTCTCTCTCTCTTCCTGTTCCTTCCAGTTTGTCGCCGTGTCCTCCTCCTCTCCTTCCTTCTTGCTCCCTTCCTTCCTTCCTTCATCTCCTCTGACACGCCCTCCCTAAAGCCCCCCTGCCTCCCCTGAAGCTCCCATACGCATGCTTACGTTGCTGACAGCCAACCACGTGTCTGCGTTTCAATTTCTCACTCTCCAGTGCACACTCAAACACACACGCGCACACACATTTTTTTTCCCATCCACCCATTCCTTGTGAACACCCCTTAAGAGTTTTCAGCAAAATTGGGCCTACTCTGTGCACTTCTGACCCCCACCGCTAGATGGTGGCAGTTTGCTTCAGAACAGCCAATCACCATTGACTTCCATCAGTTCCCTTGCAATGGAAGAAAACGATCCGTCCGTTGGTGGCGGTAAGGCGCCAACTACCGATTGAGCCTAGAGAATAAGAACCGTTCGTCTTTTCCGTGTTTGCAGGTAGAGCGCCAGCCACCTCCATTTAACGGATTCATTCAATTAAAGGGCTGCCCTAAAAACACCATTACGACAGAAAAATATCCGTTTTGGGGTGGATTCTGTCGATGAGGGCTTGACTTAAAAACAACTGCATACAAAAATAGAATGTTCGACATGTGGTGGAAAAGAAATCTGGGTGTTTGTGGGTCAGATTAATTGCATTTCCATTCATTCCGATGGGGAGAAATGACTTGAGTTACGAACCAAATTGAAGTCACGCACCACTGCATAGGATCCCTGAAACGGCCCCACCACCCCGAGCGATGAGGACGTGTCCTACCTGTGCAAAGGGGACCAAGATCCAGAGGAACGAAGACAAAATGAAGGGCAAAGCTCGCAGACTCCTGAAATGCAAAACATCCCAAGAATCCCCGCTCGGACGTTTGGCTCAGTCGAGATTGCGCATTCCTAAATGTTCATCATGAATAAAGGCGCAACGGGTAGAGAGAGCATTGTGCCGTGATCTCATGTCAGAGTAAGCGACGCAAAGATACCCTCACTCGACAAGAAACTGCGGAGGGGGCGGCAATATGTAAATGAGCCCCAATTTTCGGACATTGACAAGGGCTTGCTCACAGGCATGTTTTGTGGAATAGGGAGAGAAAAAAGGTCATTCCCAAATAATAGAGCAAAAGTGTGAGTTAGTCAAAAGGCAAAAAGTCATATTTTTGGTCATCGTTCAAAAAACAAAATCAGTATTTTCCTACAGAATGATTCCGTGCTATAATTGTCACAACTCATTAGTGTGGTAAAAGAGAAATTTCTCATCTCTCCTTTGATGAAATGATTATTATTCATAAGAATAAATCAATCAAGTAATATTCTTCGCAAAAAGTCCAGTTCTTTATCGAAAAGTCACTCTCAATCGAATTTTTGGGAGAAGAAAAGCAGTATGTTCTTTGAAAATAGTGATTTCGAAAAATGCTTATTATCTTTTTAGCCAAAGTCACAATTTTGGAGGGTTTGTTTTGCGGAGCCATCAGAATTCTCTCTCAAACTGCCTAAGACGGTTAACATGGCCCGCTCAATGTCGCTGTTTTGGTTAGCGACAAACTTTGACTCGAGGCCGAGGTCGGGCCACTATTCCTGTTCTAAAGTCCAGGCGCTACTTCCTGCTGTCTGTCGTATGTCCCGTTCCAAGTGGCACAAACTCCTTTTCTCAGTTCTTCCAGGTCATAAAATCCAGGGGGTACTTCCTCTTCCAAGTCCAGCTGCTACTTCCACATCCTGGTGTTACTTTCCCTGACAAGTTGTACTTGATGCAGGTGTCACTTGCTGTTTTAGGTGTTCAAATCCACTTGCTTCTTCTGGCTCTTGCGGGTCATTTCTCCGGCTGCTCTTTCCTGTCTCTGGTAGTATTTGATGTCTGGGGTGGCCCATTCTAATCCTTCTCTTTGTACCTCCTGCTCATGGCGGACATATTCCTGCTTTGAAGTCGACGTGCTGCGGCTTGGTTCTCTCTGCAGACTGTCCCTTTTCCTCTCCCTTCGGTCACTCACCAAAGTCGCTAAATCCTTAATCCAATTATCCATCGCCGCGCCTCCTTCCAGTCGATTGCGATTGAATAAAGGCGGTACTTCCTGTTCCAGGTGCTCCAACTCGTTCCGGGCTGTATGTATGCCGTACTTTCTTTTTCAAGGTTGTACTACCTGGTTCAGGTGTTACTTGGAACTGGAACATCTGGGTTTCCGAACGGAGGTGGCGCCTCATTTTCCAAACAGTACTTTCTAGTCAAGGTGCTACTTGTTAATCCAGGAGCTATCTCCAAGTCGTACTTCCTGCGCAAGTCTTCCATTCCCAATTGTTTGGATTTGAAAGTGATTCAAGACTAAAGGCATCAGTCATTTCCTCATAACTTTAATCCGAGCCTCCACCATCGTCCTCATTGTCTTAATCCTCATTCGACACAAACAATATTCAGTGACATTCTGCATGATTTCATTACATCATAGTTCTTGTGAACCGCTTTTAAAAGAATAGAATAGACTGTATTATAGCATCCAAGGTCACGTTCGCAAGGTCAAATCATTCACAAAAGAACCCCCCCCCCCTAACTATTTACATATAATCAGGACACGCAGAAAATCTGAAAAAGAAATAACATGGCTGTTTCTGTAGGTGTATATTACTGCAGCAACAGCAAGTACAGTGACGCCGTCTGTTGCCATAGTAACAGTCGCCCCAGATAATGTTAAGTCAAATAATAATCATCACATTCATCATAATCAACAGTAAAAAAAAAAGTTTTTTTTAAATGTTTTGTTGGGTTCGGGTTAGTTGTTTAATGGTCATTTAAAAAAATATCCTTTTATCCTGGATGAAGTTAGCGCCGTTTTCCTCCTTTCACACTCCATCTCCCCTCTGGAAGCAAGAGCGTGCTTACCAAGGTTACCTTATCATATTTGTGAGACTTTGAGCAAAAGTGCATTTTCTTCTTCATCTCCCTCATCGACTTCATGTTTACAAATGCCACGTCAGTCCCTCGCTCAGTTCCTACAGGATGCTCCGTAATTGGTGCATCTGAGCCATCATCTGGAATGACACCGCATGCTACAATCGGTTTGATGTCCATAACAACGTCACCACCAATCTGTCCGCTAACAGCGACAATTGGAGTGTTAAACATCCCGGCTTTCGAGCAGCTCTTCTTTTGCCTTTTAGACTGTATCGAAAGTGAAAGACTTCCTCAATTGTATGCAGGGTACCTTTCACACAGAACCTAGCGAGGCTGGATATCGCCACAATGTTCGACGCTTACACACGACATATCGGGAGCACACTGTGACAATATGAAAGGGAATGGCTAGCAGGTATCAATCATTCATGCCCAATGTGCACTTTTGAAAGACGCAATAAGTTGTCCATGGCTTTATGTGTCTTCAAAGACAACATGTTAGCATAGAAATCCGCATCTTTCATAAAATGTATGATATCATGATCAATCAATGATCAATAATGATGATCCTTGAGTGTTTTATTCTTACTATCATTGTCAAGCTAGCTACCTCGCTAGCGTGTGTTAGCACCTGTCAGTCTTGCCGTCCCCAAACGACAAAGACCCAGTTTGGTGAGCTAGCAAAAACGGTAGCGTGACAACTTACAAAGGTGAAAGTCATTATTGCTGTCAACATTGGAGTCAATTTGTTGTTTTGGCTTCAGCTCACTTGCTAACGAGGCATTCGCTCACCGAAACGGTCTTTTCGGCAACATGCACCCGACTAGAAATCACACGAGAAATATTTCGCCGTATTAGCAAGGAGTGCAACTTTTCCCTAAAACTTTCACTCAAAATATACTGTGGGGATATATCGGATAGTCAGGGGCGTGCTAACGGCTAGCCAAGTAATGCTAATAGAAAGATTCCTTGCTGGAATACTCTACTATCTAAATGTACTTATTACTTAAAGCTAATAATGATGATGCAACCATTATTTTATTCAGTCATTACTCTGATTGTCACTATCTTATTCATGGCAATGTTTATGCGACATCGTTTGATTTGAAATATCGAATAGTTCAAGATTTTTTCCTCACTCGAGTAAACACTAACATTATTGTGCAGCATGTTGCCATTTGGCTGTAGTGCAATAAGAGTGTCACATTTTAGACAACATTATTAGAATGCCACGTTATCATATTCTTGTTATTTAGTGAGGACTAAACACTAGCAACAAAACAGGGCAAAGGTAACGTAATCCAAAAGGCCGCAAAGGTGCCATTTTGTTTTAGATTACATTGTGAAGAACATTTCCCGCTACAAAACTAAACTCACGGATGACGAAAACTTGAAATTGATGTCGTCGTTCTTTTGTTTGTCTGCAAAACGTTGCGACTTGCATTGCGTTCGCCGCTGTGAAAGAATCCCAAGCAAGAAGAAGTTATTTCTGACTGTCTCCTCAAAATACTCATTGTCTGAAACCTTTTTCAATCGACACTTAAGCTCATCAAGTGTGAGATGAAGCGACTGAAAATGTTAGTCTATCTCTCTAAATTTGCTTGTGAGATCTCAATTGTGACGTCACAATTTGGTTGGAAACATGATCATGTCAAAGGCAAAAGTTAAGAAGAGCGCAATTGGGCAGTTTGGCGATGAAGTGCTAAATCCAAACGGTGCTTTTATGTAGCATGTCATCGTCCTTTTCAGACTCTTCCGCTACAAGTTGGCTCGGCGTTGCCACAACTCCCTGTCTTAATACCAATGAAATTATGTCAAAGAGCTTTTATTAAGACATCTGGGACCTTGGTGAACTTAAACGATCACAGTATGCCTTCTTTAAGTTTTGATTCTAAAACATGAGATTGGCGTCATGGCTAATGTACAACATGATAATATGTTAACAGTATTACTGTTATCGATTGAGGAGGTTTAGCGCATCAAATTAAATCACATTCCGATTTGTTGTTGTTGATATGTTGTTGCGTTAGCATGTTAGCATTTACGCACCCTGATTGGCGCTGATGGACACATGCACATGCACACACAAGTACTACGTGAAATTAAGGGTGGGCAAACTTTTGCTCTGACGACACAATTTGGACAATAGAGATTTATACATATACTGTATACACTTATATACATATATACACATACTGTACATAAATATATATATATGTAGTATATATATAAATATATATATATATATACACATATATTTCTATGTATGTATCATAGTATATTTGGATATACTTTTTTTTTACATTTAACTTCTGACTGATTTGATATGAATGAATCCAACCAATTATTAAATGAAATACAAAACGTTACTTATGTACAATTGCTTATTTTGCTTTTATTATTTACAATAAAACAACTAACCAATTATATAATTGATAATTGAATACATTTAAATGAACCAATTTTAGAAAAGAAATATGACTACATTAACGCAACAACTCTTACAAAACATTTGATGAATGCTTGGTGGGCTGGATTAAAAAATGGAGGTCGTTGTGAGTCATACGTTGCCCATTTTTCCGTTAAATGCAGAAAAGCTCAATTAAGTCAGTTAAGTCGGTATGGCCATTTCTTATGTTTTTGCTTTTTTGACTTCATGTTATTGTTAGTACCTCTACGAATAATCATTTCTTCAATTGGTATAAAGATGTAACGAAGCATTGTGATCTATGATAGCGGCATCTCTCTCTCTCTCTCTCGAGCATCAACAATGTTCCGGGAATTAGCATTTCACCAAACATTCGAAGGCCTCTGTCGTGTTTGTTTGATTTGAGCCACAGCCTCACAAAGCTATGTCCCATTTATCATGGTTCTTATCTTATGCCATAAATCGTATCACATCCCACCAATACAGTAGATGGAAATATTTCTTACTTGAAAATATGACCTGAACACGACGGTACCTGTGCATGTGTGTGTGCACGTGTCGATCTATTAGGGTCAACATTTTTGACATGATTTGGATCGCACACTATGTTTAAATGCCTCGCTAGGTGCTGCTGTTTTGGTCAGCAACAGAGTTTGAATAGGCTTAGCAGTTAAAATCTGATGTTCACGGGGAAAATGAGGCTTTCGGCATTTCTATTCGGGCTTCCCAGATGGGAGCAAGAGGCGCCTCTTTATTTGTCTTGAGCGACTGATGAATTAGTGGGGTGGTCTATTTGAGGGACAGCGACAACTGGAGGAAACATACTTGTTACATTTTGAAACTCCCAGTGATTTTTTTTTTTTTTTTTTCTTCTTCAACCACACACGAGCCATTTGAGTGATCCAAACAAGCCACGATTCTGAACTTTTGGCACATGTATTTGTCCTTTCCAAGGCTCCTTTTGCTAAGTGTGAAGACACAAGCACGCAGCTGCATTCCTCCGTTGCGATCGATGTGCGTGTGGATCGCTAAGAATCGATCGATGCGTGAAATTAGTTTTGTGATATTACCATCATGGAGTGCGCTGCGTGGCGGCGATCAGTAATGGCGCTCGCGTTCAGTTACGCTCGGCTCAACTCAGATAAACTCGATCCAAGATCAATGCATTGAGAGAGATACGATGTGAGAATTCAGCAGACCAACGGATCCATTTTCATCCACGACGGGTTGACCACAGAATGCTTTGAACAGAGAGTTCAAACCATCATGTGTACTGTGTCGAGACTCGTGTTGGCACATACAACGTCGTCTTGCAAAACAAAAGTTACACATGAAACGACCTCAATCTGAGCTTGGATGAAGGGAAGTTGCTAAGTGATTGTTTGGACCAACAAAATGTTTCTTCTGGAATCTTGGGAAACACAAGAGCACGTTTTCATGATTCGATTTAAAGTCACGTACACATGTTTGGCACAAATCGTTGATGTTGTTGTTGTTGTTGTTGTTGTTGGCTAAGGAAGCAGCTAGAAGGAGAACCCTCGCAGCAGTGCTTGTTTGTTTTTGTCCGGTTAGCAAAGGAGCTAGTAGCAGTTCTGTATCCTTTGTCCTCCACACATTTTGGAGGGGCTAGCGCTTGTGTGCAAATTCGGTGGACGAGAGAGCCGTTGGATTGCCGCTAGCTTGCCTCTAGCTCGCAGCGGCGCCGCGGGTATCCAGCGGGTGGAGCGGCGCCGCGGGTATCCAGCGGGTGGAGCGGCGCCGCGGGTATCCAGCGGGTGGAGCGGCGCCGCGGGTATCCAGCGGGTGGAGCGGCGCCGCGGGTATCCAGCGGGTGGAGCGGCGCCGCAACACCACTGAGAAAGCGTCCCGTCTGGAAAATGCTGTTCTTCCGCGGGAAAACTGCTCATGGCTTTGATGAGAAGACGCTGAGCAGCCGTTATTGTCTTCTAGCCAGGGAAGCTCCATTTTCCCACATCAGCTTCTATATTTCGAATTGGTGATGGGCTTAACGCCATCCTCCATCAGTTAACTTGGGCAGTGGGGCGGGGGGGGGGGCAAGAGTCGTACAGGGGCTGGCGTTGAGGGCTGACGGTCGCCCCTGGTTACCTAGAGGAGGGGCTACTGCACTCGGAGGCGGGGCAACAGAACTGATGGGCGATGTCATCATCTTCCTCCTCTCTGAGAGACAAACGGACGGACGGACAGAAAGAAAGAAAGACAGACGGCAGGAGAAAAAGCAAGGAGGAAAAGTGAAAGGAAAAAAAAGCAGGGAAAGATAAAGGAAGAAGGAGAGAAAACAAATATAGACAAAAGATGTAAGAAAAAGAGAGGAAAGAAAGAATGAAAGAAAGAAATCAAAAAGAAAAGGGATGAAAGTCAACACAACAAATGTAATAGAGTAAGAGAAGGAGAGGAGATGGGGGGGGGGGAAAAAGCAGAAATAAACACAATAGTGAAAGGAAAGGGCAACAGGAGAGAATTGAAAGAAAGACAAACCAAAAGTAAAGGGACAAAAAATGATAGGAAGAGGAAGAGAAAGCGAAAAAAAGGAAGACGGAAGAAAAAAAATGATTAGAGAGCAAGCATGAAAGGAAGCAGGAAAGAAAGAGGGAAAGAAAAGGAAATGTCAGTGAGGACGCATGAAGGAGACGAGGACGTGTAGTGTGGGTCATGGGCAGGTTCATGGGTGGATGGATTTGTGGGGCGTCATCTTAGAAAAACAAAGTGTGATTTGTTTGTGGCAAACGTTGATCAATATTTCTATCACGTAGATTTATTGATCTTTTATGAGGAAATGTCAAGTACGATCAATCTGGCTGGCCAACAGGATGCTAAATGCTAAAGCTAAACTCAGCAAGCAAGTCCATCTAATGATTCATCAACTTTGGGTCGGCAGATGACTGACCACAAGCTGATATATCAGGTTTAGCCTTTTTAGCATGTTAGCTTGATGCTAAACCCATCGGTTTAGGTGCTGCTGTTTTGGTTAGCAACAGAACTACTTTTGGAATGTCAGTGTTTGAAAAATACTGATGACTATTTCGTCCAACCCTCCAGGTGGTGGTCGGTAGGGTTACGGTTTGAAGGAGGGCGGGTGACTGTGGCCCTTACCTTGCCTGCTCGTGGTGCTTGTTGGCGGGGGGCAGGGCGCAGGGAGGCTTGGGCAGGCGGAGGCGCGCGGGGCAGCAGTACTGATGGTAGGAGGCGTGGCTGTTAGGAGGGAGGCTGGACGAGTAGAGAGAGGAGGAGGAGGAGGCGGAGGAGGAAGGAGTGGTGATGCTGGACGGACGACAAGAGGAGGCGGGGGCGCTAGAGAGACAGGAAGTGAGAAAGGAAGAGAGAGAGAGAGAGAGAGAGCCAGAGGAGAGAAGAGAAGAGAAGAGAAGGGAAGGGAAAATAAAGTCAAGAGAGGAACAAACACAGAAAGGTAGACGACGACGACAACAACGACAACACACAGGCACACAAACAAACACCATTAGCACGGTCAGAGCTTAGCACAGCTATATTGCAATCATTAGTCATGTTAAAAGCATAAAGCACACCTACGTCAACATTAGCTTAGCGCACAATCAACAGCACAAGCGTAGCCATCGGCCAGGCGCACAGTCTTGACCCTATGCTAGCCATTAGTGCTGCGCGTATGAGAGAACAAGCAGGCAGCTCATGGTTAGCGCACAGCCCATCTGTTAGTACTACTACTCTAATTAGCCGTTAGCATCACAGAGGTACAGTGAGAGGGAGGATGATGCACATACAATACATACGGACATAGCATGTTTACTAGAAGTGGAGGACTAAAGTCGAGTCGGAATGAAGTTGTCCATTTTCCGGCTTGGGACTCGCTCGGTTAAAAGTTAGGAAAGACCCCTCCTGACTTTGACTTGGTTGTCGTGACGGCTCCTCCATTTGGGTTTGAAATATTTTTGGTGTAGTGCACGCGAATCCAAGTGCAGAGGCCACCTCAATCAACCAATAGTTAGTATCTTTAAATCAGTTTTGCGTGTGAGCTCTCCGCCTGCTCCTTCCTGATTGGTTGTCCCCCGACCGACGTTTACTGTTTCACCATACCAAGAGATTGTGTTCGTTTTTTGGTTTGACATTGTTGCGTGGTTACCGGCGGCCATTGGCAACGTTGTGCAAATGTCTTGATTTTCCCAAACGGCCGGCCGGTCTGCGTCAGGGCCTGCCGGCCGGTCGCACCGCAGATGACAAGTAGAAGGAGTAGGAGATGGAAGAGGTGAAAAAAAAATAGAGAGGGAAGAGAAGGAGAAGGAAAAATAAGAGGAAGGAGAAATAGAAGAGGAGGAGGAAAAGATAAAAGGAGAGAATGAAAAAGTGTGGCGAAAAAGGAGGCATGAGCAGGCTAAGCTGATGAACCCAACAACTGATTGACAGCACAAAGAATCAGAAGAGGAACTGCACTTGCAGAAAAGGAGGCCAGTGGCGTTGTCACGGGCAACCGTGGAAAATCAAGGAACATGTTGTCACGGTAACAAGGCCTCAATTGCTCCTGTTTGACTTTGCTAATGCCTCTAAAGTCATACAAAACTCAACAACACAAAAAACGACTTTTAAACGACATCGTCTGTGACGTCTCATGCGGCTCGCCAGAAGAGACTCGCCTCCTAAAGTCACGCAGTAATCACGCCCAGCACGCTTCTGTTAATCGGAAATCACACGCACTCTCACACACACACACGCGCAAACGCACACACACACACACACACACACTCTCACGCACCAGGGTGCCATCTTGTGGCTCGCCTCGGACAGGTCTTTCATCACATCGCTATTCATATTGGCTAGCCCAGTTTCCACGGCAGCAAACGCACAAACAAGTCGCACAGATGCAAACAACAACACACAAAGTGAAAACATCATGAACGGCATCACTCAATTTTTTCCTGAAAGACCCGAAATACAAAAAGGATTTAGTTTGTTTCGTATGGAAAAATGTATTACCTTGCTGATTCACAATTTTAGAAAGGCTTCTTTATAAAACTGGATCTATAAATAGACCTGCTTAAAGACACGTCCACCTCAAGGTCACAGGGGGGGGGGGGGATGTTAACAAATGACTTGCAATGCCACGGACGGCCACTAGAAAGCTTCCCCCAGAAGCCCCATTGACGCTCGCCCGCTCGCTTGCCAAGAAGAAGAGCTCGCTGGCGGGCCGGAGGCCATGTTCACGCTCACGCCGATCCGCATGAGCCTCCTGAACAGTTTCCATGACAACCCCCTCCCATCAGCACCAGCCGCCTTTGTGTCTCATTTGAATGCAGCCTAATAGAAGACACACTGTGCGCGTGTTTGTGGAGGTGGCCTGCGTGCGGAGAGATGTGCACTTGTGTTGTATTTAGAATGAAGATGCAAAGAAGAGCGCAGGAAAAGAGCCACCCCCACTAAGGCTTAGCAATTGCGAGATTGCGGGGACATTTCACGCAAAATGGACTTTTTAGTTTTGGATGTCTGCCCACCAACTGCCACATAAATGTTGCGAGTGCCGATGTGCCCATGCGCCGCAAAATTGCTTTCATTGTCTCGGGCGCTCACTTGTTTGCCCACGCAGACCTTGGCTTGCGCTAGTTGAGGAAAGCAGCTGGGCCATGCATGCAAAAACTCAAGTGGCAGAAGTTGCCAACAAAAGACAACATCATCCTAATCATCATCATATTATCATACTGGACTTAAAACTCACCTCTTTACCTTAGCATTTCCGTTTTCTTGTTTTTCTTTTTATCTGCCATGTAGCACTTTGAGATTCCTCCGAATATAAAGTGCGTTATAAATATAACTTATTATTATTATTATTATTATTATTAATAAACCTGTTGTGCTAGAGGGAAAAAAAACTACAAAATCGACTTGCATCTCTGATTAAATAAACCGTTTTTTCGAAATTATTACTCGGTATTAGACTGCCCTTGTTTGTTCACTGTTTTGGTTCAATCGGATGTCTGCTACAACGAAAGGTCAATTTGTTTGGACCAAAATAACGACAAAAATCGGTCATACGGGATTCGCGAGACATTTTGCACTGTTTTCTTGATGATCTCAAATCACTTCATTTCCTACCTCAATCGCAATGACAGTCTTTTTAGGCACTAGGTATTCTGTTTGTTAGTCACACGGCAAACCTTGAGTGATACCCCGATTTCAAACGAAACAATTAAAGGTTGTTTTATCCTCTTTTCCCAAACGGTCTGAACACGTGTTGGTCGCTTCAAAGTTATAACCTCGCAAAAGTCAGCTCATCTCGATCATTTCCCACTACACGTATATGAAGCTAGTAGACTTTAAGCTAGTAGACTTGAAGGTCCATTTGTTAAGTTTGAGTCAACTTCAATTGGGAGCTGGGAGGAAGAGCTTAAAGGATGACAAAGAAGTCATCTGAATGAGTCACGGCCGCTTTTCAGCCGCCAGCCACGCTTGTCGTCGGCATGGGCAAGCGCCGCGCCGCCCCGCGCCGCTCGCGCACGCTTAGCGCAGGCTGTCCGCGGTTGCCTAGCAACAGCAAGCGCCGCAACCGGTGCTTCGTGTCAGACGCTACGAGAAAGGAGGCGCCGGTGATTCGCACGGGACAACGTTTACTCGCCGGTAGGGTGCTCGGAAAGATCGTGTTGCCGGGCAACTCAGCTAGCGGTGACGATTGCAGTCGACGACCGCACTCGGACATGCGGCGTCGCGTCCGACAGTCATCGATCGTTCCGTGATTTGGGCTTTTGGGAATTTGGAAGTTCTCAAACATTCCGAGATGTCGCTAAAACCTAGCACAAGTGTGAAAGTACCCAAACAGGCGTCAAAGATGTACGTTGAAGAGTTAGCGACAGCTTTAGAAACTATAACGATGTTTTCATTCATACGACGAGTGTGTTCAACCAAACAGGCCGATCGATACTTTACGCCAAATTGCAGCATGTATACTTTTTGGTGATACTGAACATTTGAGTTGGAGGAAGGAAACGTCACTAACATGGAGATGGCGGCCATGGAGTTTGACATCTGTGTTTTGGAATTTTAGCGGCGTCAGTCACAGTGATCTCCCGTCCTTTCACTGCTTGACTGCAAAGTGGTCCATCTCAGCAAGTTTTGATTATTCTTTTCCTATCCTTGGCACTACCAATGGTGTCTTTCACTCTCTGCTGTGATTTGGCACAAGCAATAGATGAGCTCTAACAAAATGGCATCATTGTAACCCTGCCAAGAGCAAGCGCATCTCGGAAGAATTGAGTTGGAGTTCTGTAAAGAGTGACAAAATTCAATCTTGTGAGGCCGAGGTATCTTTTTTCAACATTTGTTCATAGGGGTGAATGCGAGTGTCAATGCTACCCGACCATTGACCTGCAACCAGTCCAGGGCAGGGCAGGGTAGGGTTCAGTTCAACCACAACCCCAATGAGGATAAGTGCTTTTGGGGAAAACACCACAGGAACATGAAATGGCTAGAGCAGGGGTGGGCAAACTACGGCCCGCGGGCCACATCCGGCCCACGGAACCGTTTAATCCGGCCCGCCAACCCTGAACAAATTGTATTATTAAACTTTTTTTTTTTGGTCATTTTGCCTGCAATGACTGCGTTTTCCCAGTAGATGGCGAAGCGCTCGCCTGCGCATTTACTACCGGAAGCCGTGTCAGAAAGCTCGGTGCACACTCACAAGTGCGTGTACGTACTCAGTAGTACGGATTTGGCGCACTCTCGCTCTATTCGTATCAGTCCCGAATTTAGAGCGTGGGCTTTGACGACAGCGTTCTTATAATTCGCGCGCTGAGCTTTCAGATGCAGTTTTGCGCTAAAGCCACCCACAAACCTTCCCCTGGAATCCTTCCATTAAAATGAGTGGCCCGAAAAAAAGAAGTGAGTGCCGAATGTTAAAAAAGAGTGGCCAATTTGGCTCGACGTACGCGACGTGACGTTCAGCCACATCAACATCAACCCGTCACAGATCAAGGTAAACGGACCAACACCTCGGATCTCGCCTAAGAATTGCCACAACAAATTTTACTCCAGACTATGACGCACTAGCAAAAAAGGGACACCAACAACACTGTTCCCACTGAAAATGAACGGGAGGCTCTCAAGTTTATTGTAAAAAAATGCATTTTGAATATGATTTGTACACATAGCAGGGATTGAAACTAGCGACCATTCTCATTTTCAAACAATGCAGGATGCTCAAGGACATTGATGCACCACCTATTTGCGACTAATCTTAACCTGTAAAGTTCTTAAGGCTTACTTTAAGCAAGTGTTTCCCGTTTCCTCACCTCTGTTACCAGGTGTTTGCGAGTTAAAACTCTGCTCTGATTTTCAGATACCCCTCACCGTGTTGCTGTTTTGATTACTTTATTTGGATGTATGCTTTCACCGATTCTTCAAGATGATATATTTGGTCAGAATGTTTGCCGTTTGATGTGATCTCATAAAATAAACATCTTTCATTAATCTGACCTGCAGGCACTGAAGTGATGGAGATTGTTATTCATAATAACAGTGTCGTATTTTATGAGAATCACTGATAGCAGTTTTTTAGTGAATTATTATTTTTTTAATGCTGTTAATAAATGCATTTGTTTTCAAAAAACTTGTTTGGAATATCCATGCTTTACTACCTACTAAAGGCCAAGATCTTTTATGCAATGACCTTTACAGGTCGCTTATATGACTTCACACAACGCCTACGTCCATCTGCTCCTGGTCCGGCCCTCCGGTCCAAATTTAGAACCCAGTTCGGCCCGCGAGTCAAAAAGTTTGCCCACCCCTGGGCTAGAGTAATGAAATGTGCTGTAACTCTTGTTCCCTTGTTGTATTTTGTGGAAAGCACGTCATGGTTCTTAGTAGACAGCAGTCACTTGTTTTGAGTTGTGCGAAAAAAAGGCAACATTTTGGAAAAGTGAAGCGGTAACTTACGCTTTGTGGTGGTGGTGCAGCGTGTGGGCGTGGTGGTTGTTGGCGGCGTTACTCTTGTGAAGGCGCTCCAGGCGCTC
Organism: Syngnathus typhle; assembly: GCF_033458585.1. NCBI lineage: Eukaryota > Metazoa > Chordata > Actinopteri > Syngnathiformes > Syngnathidae > Syngnathus > Syngnathus typhle. The sequence continues at coordinate 719,020 of NC_083739.1, forward strand.
CTTCTCCTTCTCCACAAAATTGGTGTTGGTTCCAGTGCTGGTAGACGCCGTCCGGCTCAGGCGGCTGTGCCCCCGAGGCTGCTCCCGTGGGGGAATGGGAGGAGGCGGCGGGGGCGGAGCCGGTGCGGGGACCTGCGAGCCGGAGCCCGAGGCAGCGACGTGGACCGTCGACGTGCTGTTGTAGTGGTGGTGCTGGTGGTTGTGGCTGGCATTCAGTGGGATGGAGGTGGGAGCCTTGGTGTGGGGGTGATGGTGGTGGTGGTGGTGGTGGTTCTTGGCGGGAACGGAGGAGAAGTGAGTGGGAGGCGGTGGCGGAGGAGGAGGAGGAAGACGAGGCTCCGGAGGAGCTGAGGCCGGAGGCGGGGCGGCCGGTTGGCGGTCCAAGCGTAGGTCTTTGTTCTCTTGGCTGAGGCGGTCTAGCTGGACCTCCAGTTCGTCAATGCGCCGCCTCTGTGTTTCCAGAAGCTTCTGCTGGCTTTCGATGATGTTGTTGAGTTCCAGGAGGTACTCCACTGCCCGATTCGGACTTTCCGGGCTGCCTTGGCCCGGGGCTTGATTAGCATCCATAGCTAACAGCCAACTTGATGTCAAATAAAGACTTAACCTACAAGCCTACCAACGAGGAAGGTTAACAAAACATTGAGAAAAAAACTACACGACTAGCAGCTAACTGAGCCCCGCCCTCCCCCCCACTGGCAGCAAGTGGGGGGGAGAGAACTGGCTCTTCTTCAAGGTCTGATACGAAGATCAAGATGGATCCGGCACTCTCTGGCGCTGGTCGCAAGGCTCGGCGGACTCGCCGAGCATTTCCACTTCAGTCACGATTCTCCGGTGGCCTTCACAAACGCGACGGAGAAATACTCAAAAACCATGACGGAGGAGAAAGTTCAAGCAGTGAAGAAGTTGACTCCCAGCTGAGGTCCATTCAACGAGTTACTTGTATCTGCTCTGTGAATACCAGCGGGAAGGTTTCCGAAGGGCCATCTTTCAACATTGTCCCAGTGTCCCTTTCACGTGGTCAAAAGAAAAGAAAAGAAAAGAAAAACAAGACAGCCGCTTCCCGCATGGGGAACTCCTTCAGTTGGCAAGCAACCACTGGGGAACGAGCCTATTCAATCCATCATCCCCTCACATGGACACACTTTTCTTATGTTGCTCTCCTGGGAAGGTGAAACCAGGAGAAAGTCGAGTACACCGGGAGCACCTCATCCCAAAGTTGCTGCAGGTGGAAGGTCATCCGTCGTCGTGTCCGCGATTACCTTCCGGATCCTTCTCGACACGCGTCCGTTCCATGAAAGACAAGTGAAGAACATGAAAAGATGAGGACTGTAGGAATCATCACAAACATCACAGTAGAGCTGCAGCGTGAGTGAGTTTGGGACCGAGCACAAACTGGCAACGCAAACTAGGCTCCGACTAGCGAGCTTCTCCAGTCCGGAAAACGAGTCAGGTCAACCGCTGGTGGTGCATGGTGAGGGTTTGCCTTCCAGTTCCCAAGGCAATGGTGTCCATGTGTTATTTGCGAAGATTTTATTTTGACACCGCGTTGGCGGCGCGTTATCGTCACGAATAGCGCAAACTATTTATGCACGGCAAATAATCGGCTACAGGGGGGGATGGAAAAAAAAAAAAAAAAAAAGATCCCTCTTCTAATGACTCGAGGTTGTCGAATTACCAGAGGATTGGTTTTCTCAGCCTTTGCCATTTTTCTTGTCTGACCCATCACTGTCAATACAACAGATATGTCCTCCCAATTGCAAGTCATTTGGCGAGAGTGGTGTCAGGACAGCGCAGGCAGGCAGGCAGGCAGGCAGGCAGGCAGGCAGGCAGGCAGGCAGGCAGGCAGGCAGGCAGGCAGGCAGGCAGGCAGCCAGGCAGCCAGGCAGGCAGGCAGCCAGGCAGCCAGGCAGGCAGGCTGGAAGGCAGGCACAAGCTGTCTGTCATCTGCTCCTGTCAACCTCAATCCTACATGGTCAACCATTTTGCCATTTGGTAGGTCACGATTAGTAGTCCCCGAGGCAAGCCTACTTCCTCTTTCCACACTTGTCTCCAGTCGGACAAGTTGGCTTTTTTTTCTTTGGGTGGATGTTCTTTATTGGCGATCTTATCTCCGCGGACAGCGTGTTCTTCTCGACGTGCACGCGCGTGCGTGTCGAGGGATACACTACTTCTCACGCGGCCTGATTTACGCCTTCAACACGCATGCACGCGCGCGGTCGTGTAGCAACAGCAAAATGTCGCATCCTCTAGTACACATGACACGGCAGTGAATGCGCGCGCAGCGGCGCATCGGTGAGGCGCACGGTCACGATGAGAAAGGACGTAAGAATGGGGCAGCTTTGACGACAAACACGACGATGATGATGAGAATGAGAATTAGGGCTGATGCTCACATGCCGCCGCTTGCTTCCTGATGCTCTTCAAGTCAGCTCCGCTTCGTCACTCAGTCATCGCCTTAATTCCTCTGCGCCGCTGCTGCAGTGCTGACAAAAAAAGCTTCCGTCCCTCTTCTTCCTCCTCCAGCGCGCTGATGAAGAGGAGGCAGAGAAAGAGGAGGAGGAGGAGGAGAAGGAGGAGGAGAAGGAGGTGCTGACTCCAGACAGAATGCCAGCTGAGAAGTACACGAGGACGCACGCACGCACGCACGGGCGCGCTCGCGAGGCTAAGGAGTGCGCGTGGCGCACGCGCATCGCGCGAACCTGTGATCGATATGATACACGCTGACGTAAATACGCCCGCCCTTCCACACAACTATCTGTCCGTCCGCGTGAAAACACGCTGCGCTCAAAGTGAATTGCCTGACAATTGTTTTGGCCACTTAGAAACAATTTCCGTTGTTTTCTTCTTTAAAAAAAAAATATACAGTGCCTTGCGAAAGTATTGGGCCCCCTTGAACCATTCAACATTCGCGACATTTCGGGCTTCAAACATGATGATATAAAAGTTTCATTTTTTGTCAAGAATCGACAACAAGTGGGACACAATCGTCAAGTGGAACGGAATTGATCAAAACTGAAAAGTGGGGCGTGCAATATTATTCGGCCCCCTTGCGCTAATACTTTGTAGCGCCACCTTTTGCTGCAATTACAGCTGCTTGGGGTATGTCTCTTTGAGTTTTGCACATGGAGAGAGTGGAATTCTTGCCCATTCTTCCTTGCAAAATGGATGGAGAGCGTTTGGGAACAGCAGTCTTCCGCTCGTTCCACAGATTCTCGATTGGATTCAGGTCTGGACTTTGACTTGGCCATTTTAACACCTGGATACGTCTATTTGTGAACCATTCCAATGTAGATTTGCCTTTATGTTTTGGATCATTGTCCTGTTGGAAGATAAATCTCCGTCCCAGTCTCAGGTCTTTTGCAGACTCCCACAGGTTTTCTTCCAGAATGGTCCTGTATTTGGCTCCATCCATCTTCCCATCCATTTTAGCCACCTTCCCTGTCCCTGCTGAAGAAAAGCTGGCCCAAACCATGATGCTGCCACCACCCTGTTTGACAGTGGGGATGAGCTGTGTTGCTTTTACGCCAAACATAGCGTTTTGCATTGTGGCCAAAAAGTTCGATTTCGGTTTCATCTGACCAGAGCACCTTCTTCCACATGTTTGGTGTGTCTCCCAGGTGGCTTGTGGCAAACTTTAAACAAGACTTTTTATGGATACCTTTGAGAAATGGCTTTCTTCTTGCCACTCTTCCTTCCATAAAGGGCAGAGTTGTGCAGTGCACGACTGACTGATTGTTGTCCTATGGACAGACTCTCCCACCTCAGCTGTAGTTTACTGCAGTTTGTCCAGAGTGATCATGGGCCTCTTGGCTGCATCTCTGATCAGTTTTCTCCTTGTTTGAGAGGAAAGTTTGGAGGGACGGCCGGGTCTTGGTAGATTTGCAGTGGTCTGATACTCCTTCCATTTCAATATAATTGCTTGCACAGTGCTCCTTGAGATGTTTGAAGCTTGGGGAATCTTTTTGTCTCCAAATCCGGCTTTCAACTTCTCCACAACAGTATCTTGGACCTGCCTGGTGTGTTCCTTTGTCTTCATGGTTCTCTCTGCGCTTTAAGCAGAACCCTGAGACTATCGAAGAGCAGGTGCATTTATACGGCGGAGACTTGATTACACACAGGCGCATTTATTTATCTATATTTATCTATTTATCATCCTCAGTCATTTCGGACAACATTGGATCATTCAAAGATCCTCACTGAACTTCTGGAGTGAGTTTGCTGCACTGAAAGTAAAGGGGGTGAATAATATTGCACGCCCCACTTTTCAGTTTTTGATTTGTTAAAAAGGTTTAAATGATCCAATCAATTTCGTTCCACTTGACGATTGCGTCCCACTTGTTGTTGATTCTTGACAAGAAATTAAAATTCTGCATCTTTATGTTTGAAGCCTGAAATGTGGCGAAATGTTGAAAGGTTCAAGGGGGGCGAATACTTTCGCAAGGCACTGTACATATGAAGCAATTGTAACATCGAGCAGACTTTAAAAGTCATTAACAGTGTGCTTTGATATAGGGCAATCAAAAAGTACCTAAGAAATGATTCAATTTGAATGTATTGCACATGAAAATCAAATCGTTTCCTACTCAAACGTTTTGGGTTTTCAAGATTAAATACAAATAATAAATTAAGCTCAAAAGGAAACGGGCTCTACAACTCACCTGTATTCATTCATCGACTCAAGCAGGCCCACGCGTGTGCCACAATCACTCATAATACGAACAAATTTCACCTCTCCCACATTCTCTCACAAATCTCTACACACCCACAAAAAGTTGAAATAGAAATGATTGAAAATGTTGACCTCCTCTATCCTAACAGGCCTTCAACATGCCAGTTAATCTCTGGATTGAATCGATTTCCGTCGCCAGGGTGGAAGTACGTGCTTGTCGTGTTATCGTGAATGTTTGATTGCATGTGTTGTGTAAAATCCTTTGTTATTGCTGCAGATGTTGTACAAGCGCTAACATGCAAACACTGAAATGCTAACAGAGTATAACAAGATAGAAAGAAATGCGCAAAGGCTTTCATATCTTTAGCTCTGTATCGAGAAACTATTACTGAAGAAAACTGCAGAAATGCTATGCCGTGACTATATGCTAATAAATAGCAAGATGGCAACCTGATGGAGTCTGTCTCAATACTTTTGATAGTATAATGCGCACACCGACTGCAGTTCTCTGGGATAACACATCTGCGGCCAACCGAGGCCGCATGAATATAATAATAATAATTCATAATAATAATAGATTATTGGAACGGCATATCATTAGGAATTCCGACGCATTGCAATTTGAAATGAATCCTGAAATGCCTGCAAATAAATGTAGAGGTGTATACATAATCATTTGCAAGTGTGTGTGGGTGTGCATGCTGGATGACATCTTGTGTAAGTGTGCGTGTGTGTGCGTGCTATTGTGTGTGTCTGTGCGTGTGTGGGTGCGCGCGCACGGGAGAAAGACTCACTGGTGATGATGAAGATGATTCATCTCAGCAGCGTGGCTGCGGCGCTCCTCTGCGCTGTGTCCACCTCCATGATGATGAAGAAGAAGTGGAAAAAGAAGTCGACGGCCATCATCACCCTCATCAGCTCGCTCACACAGGCTGGTTGGCTGGCCGGCTGGCTGGCCGGCTGGCTGGATGGCTGCTGCTGCATGCGGACGGACCCAAGATCCTTTTGCTCGCGGTGGAGGTTTCACTCTCTCACGGACAGATGCTGCGGAATCTGCAGAAGAGCTAGAGAAACCTCATCGACGATGCTAATGATGATAGTGGAAATAATGATAATAACAGTAGTTGTACTACTTTCATTATTCCTATTATTATTATTATTATTATTATTATTATTATTCATCCATTTTCTATACCGATTGTCCCCACAGGGATTATTATTATTATTATTATTATTATTATTATTATTATTATTATTATTATTATTATTATTATTATTATTATTATTATTATTATTATTATTATTATTATTATTATTATTAAAGGTTTAAAGTGGCAGTCCCACCAAATTGAAGTGTCAGCAGAGTGAGGGGTCTCTCTATATACCTTCACTCTTTTTTTCTTCACTCTCCAAGCTTTCACTTCATCTCCTTGACACTTCCTTTTTTCTTCTTTACATAGACCTACATAGATGCGTGCATACTGACAGACAGACAGGCTGGACACACATAGACTCTATGTACGCATTTTGGTGTCGCTTGAACGTAACCATGACAACACCACTCTCTGTGTGTATTGCTCAATATAGTACGTATACATTGATCAATCCACACCGAGACATAAGTGTATCAATGTCGCATGAGTGTAGGCGGGCACGTGTGCAATCTGCAAAACTCTTTTACCATTTGGGGGAATGGAGTCAACGGGAAGTTTGTCCTTTCTTCTACAGTAGTGTTCAAAACGCATAGAAACCTGAGCAGAATTTCTACTTTATTGTAGCAGAACTGCATTCCAGAAAGAAGAAAAAAAACAAGCACATTCTGCCATGTCATTAAAACTTCTCCTACAGGTTTGCTTTGTTAACTTGTTCTTGGACTCGGATCATCTCATGGCCACAAATCTCTGACTTTAATTGCTCCAAATGTCTTGTGGTCTTGAGACTCTGACCTTGATCATTGTCCGAACAATCGTGCTTTGCCTTCGTTGACGTGTCTAGTGGCTGTAAGACTTCTTTTTAAAGTTGTTGTTTAACACATCAATATCTAAACTCCAAGGCGTAAAAGTTGTAATCCCAAACTTCTATTTGATTTCCAGCTCTCGATAACTTTCTGTTACCAAATTGGAAAAAAAGACACAGACACACGTTTGGATGCTGATAGTTCTTTATGCATTGATTGTTTGTTCCCACAATAGCAAATACGCATGAAAGAAGAGGAGAAGAAAAGTTGAAAGTGAACCTAAAAATATCAAGGCCACATTTTAGGCGAAGACATTTAGCGACGAGACGCATCCATGATGCAAACGTACGGGAAGGTATCTGCGCAATCCACATCGTCCCACTCTCCATCTGTGAAAAAAAAAAAAAAAAAAAAAAGTAAGTATGACTGCATTCAATTCTTCTTAGCAAACCTCAAATGTTGTTGTTGTTACTTACCATTTCTTTCCATTACTACACAGTCACCGTCGTCATCGGGCTCGTCTGCACCAAAGTTTTCGAAGGAATTAGCCGAGCCATCGGTCCATATGAAATCGGCTTCCTAGAAGACCAAATCAAATTCGAATGTATCTTTCCTTTGAAAAGGCTCACATTGGAGGACGGACGCCTTTGTTTGTGGCAAATCTCTACACAACACAAGTGAAAGAGATTTTTTACCACAATTGCATCGGTGTAACCTATCCAAGCTTCGTCGGCCTCACCGGCCGCCCGAATCAGTTCAAGAACCACCGCATTTTCCAGACCATTGTGAATGGAGACCAGATTCCCACCAAGAATGTTGCAGATGCTCTGAAGAGGGGAAAAAAAGAGTAGAAACAGAATTTCAAGATATTTGGACTTTGGAACAAAGTTTGCTGTCATGAAAAAACAATTCTTGTCAAACGAAAACGAAAATGCAAATACCTCAGCATCCGAAAACGTTCTCATCGCTTCTTGGTAGATGTAACAGGAACTCTTCAACAGTGTCCAGTCATTTGGACAGTAAAAGGCTGCAGCACAATTGTTTATTTTTTGGGGAGGAAAAAAAAGAAAAAGATGTCAATTGAACTTAATGTCAATTGCTGACGACTCAAAGGTATTTGCGAAAGCCTCTTTGAGGCCGAGCTACCAACCTTTCACAGGACCAATTGTGGCGGACCGCTGTCGAGAAGACAAAGATGTTGTTAAAATCGCCAACGCAATAGTACAGCCGGACTTCCATTGAAGGTACTCACGACTCCAGTCAGCAGTCCGCTGATCCCGCAAAGGAGGACCAATGAGCCAAGAGTGAATGCCATCTGGAAGGTTGACACCAAAAACACATGATATTTGTCAACATAAAGTCACGTCAAATTTCTTTTGAAAAGCGAGATCCTAAAATGGCATCCTTACCTTTATGGTAGCGAGGGGTGCTTGATACTGACGACGAGTCTGGCCGCTGCTTATATACATAGGGTTGATGACAGTCTTGGAATGTCCCAAATAGTTTTGTCGTTGACATGCTGCCAAGCATTTCAAGTTCTTCCTCATTGTCACGGAACAATTCAACAAGTGCCCCTTTTGTTTCCACCGTTGTGCCGCATCAAACTGGAACAGGTTTTGCCAGAAAACTTGCGGAATTACGGAAAGTAAACTTGATTCCCGTAACATTATAAACAATTAATTTATCAAAGTCAAAGTCAAAAGTCAAAGTCTGCTTTATTGTCAACATATTCACATGCCGAGACACACAAAGAGATGGAAATGACGTTTTCCCTATCCCACGGTGACAAGACATATTACACGATAGACACCCAAATAAACAACGCAATATAAAAAACAAGAAGGCACAAACAATAAATAAGAGTAATAATAAATAAATAGGTAACACAACGAATAAAAGCTAGTGTGCATACAGACAGTAAAAGTACAGGACGCTACGCAGAACGGGGAAGCAAGTTCAGGATCCTGACTGCCTGGAGTATGAAGCTGTTTGAGAGTCTGGTGGTGCGGGAGCGCAGGCTCCTGTACCTCTTCCCAGAGGGCAGAAGCTCGAACAAAGAGTGAGCGGGGTGACTCACATCACTAACAATCGTGGTCGCCTTGCGGGTGAGGTGGGACGTGTAAATGTCCTTCAAGGAGGGGAGCGAAGCACCAGCAATCTTACCAGCCGTGTTCACTATGCGCTGCAGGGCCTTCAAGTTGTAGTCAATGCAGCCGCCACCCCAAACAGCAATACAGCTGGAGAGAGAGGACGCTCTCAATGGTGCCGCGGTAAAATGTAGTCATGACGGCCGGAGGGGCGCTCGCTCGCTCGCCTGAGTTTCCGCAGGAAGTACAGGCGGCGCTGGGCTTTCTTTGCCAGTGATGCGGTGTTGGTGGACCAGGAGAGATCCTCACTGATGTGCACCCCCAGGAACCTGGCGCTGCTCACTCTCTCCACCACAGCACCGTCAATGGTCAGCGGCAGGTGTTGGGTGTGACCCTTCCGGAAGTCCACAACAATCTCCTTGGTCTTGTCGACGTTCAGCAGGAGGTTGTTGTCCCTGCACCACGTGGTCAGAAGGTCAACCTCGAGCCTGTTTTGAGTCTCCTCTCCCTTGGTGATGAGACCCACCAGAGTCGTGTCGTCAGCAAACTTCACGATACGGTTGTCGCTGTAGGTTGCAGTGCAGTCATGCGTCAGGAGGGTGAAGAGCAGCGGACTTCAGCACGCAGCCTTGGGGGGCCCCCGTGCTCAGCGTGATGCTGCTTGCGGAGATTTTGTCGCCAACACGTACCACCTGTGTCCTCTGACAGAGGAAGTCCAGTAGCCAGTTGCAGAGGTAGGTACTGAGGCCCAGCGTGCTGATGAGGCGTTGTGGCACAATGGTGTTGAAGGCAGAACTGAAGTCCACAAACAGCAATCTCACATACGAGTCCCTTCTCTCCAGGTGGGTGAGGGCCGAGTGGAGGGCAGAGCAGATGGCATCCTCAGAAGACCGTTTGGCTCGGTACGCAAACTGGAAGGGGTCAACGGTGGGGGGGAGAACACTTCATGATGATGGGCGTAAGTGCCACGGGGCGGTAGTCATTGGAGCGGGTTTCTTCGGCACAGGTACGATGGTGGCAGCTTTGAAACACGACGGGACGATGGCCTGCTGCAGGGAAGTGTTAAAGAGTCCGTGAAGACATCCGTCAGCTCACCAGCGCAGTCCTTCAGCGCACGACCCGGGATGTTGTCAGGACCCGCCGCCTTACGGATGTTGATAGCGGCAAGCGCCCTCCTCACGCTGTCGGCGGAGAGGCACAGGGGCAGCTCGTGTGAAGGGGGAGTGGCCTTCAGCGGGCAAGTGCTGTTCTGAGCGTCGAAGCGAGCAAAGAAGCGGTTGAGGTCATTGAGCAGACGGACGTGATGGTCTGAATGCCCTGCCAAAGGCTCCGTGCGTCCCTGCTGTCCTTGAAGTGGGCGGTCATTTTGCACGAGAACGCCCTCTTTGCATCTTTGATGCCCCGGGACAGGTCAGCCCTCGCAGTCCTCAAGCCAGCCTCATCCCCCGCTCTAAAGGCTTTGTCCCTGGCCCTCAGCAGCCTGAAGACAGCCCCCGTCAGCCATGGCTTCCGGTTAGCCCGAGTGACGATGGATTTGGAGTGAGTCACATCATCAATGCACTTCCTGATGTAGAAGGAAACAGAGTCAGTATACTCTTCAATGTCTGTCCGATCGTCGCAAGTGAGTTTGTGAGTTTTTCCTTGCCCTCCGAGGGATGAAGATAAGGAGAAGAATTGCCAATTGTGCCCTTTCAGACGTCTTTGGGATGAAGGGCGATCCAAACCACGGGTTTGACTCCACGGGTACGGAAAAAGTAGCCTGTAATGACGTGCTATTCGGACATTTCACTCATCAAACCTGGTGTCATTGAAACCTGTATTTTCAATTGTGTGCTTGCATGTTAGGGGAATCAAGAGTACTTTCCGGGATTCCGCAAGTTTTCTGGCAAAACTTGTCAAAATTGGATGCGGCACAACGGTGGAAACAAAAGGGCCTTTGTTGAATTGTTCCGTGACAATGAGGAAGAACTTGAAATGCTTGGCAGCACGTCAACGACAAAAATATTTGGGACATTCCAAGACTGTCATCAACCCTATGTATACGTATAAGCAGCGGTTTGGGGGGGGCGGGGCTTCTCGCGGCATAGAGGCTGGTATATTTACAAACAGGCGCAGCTCGGTCGAGTCAAAAAGGAGCATTTTGCGCTTTTGTGGGTATGAACCTGTCAATTAAAGAATGAGCCACTGCCCTTGATATGGCGGAAGAAGACACTTTGTTGAGTGCTAAGAACAGTCCGCTCCAAAAGTATTGGAACAGACAGTTCAAAATGTTGGTTTTTGTTGTAAACTGAAGACATTTTGGGGTTTCAGAACAAAAGGCCCATGTCAAATAGAACTTTGGGATTCCATGGGGTTTATATCTCGAGGTGTGAAACAAGAACTTTTTCCAAAATATATATATATATATTTGTGTGTATGTTTCTGTGCGTGGGTGCGGACTGAAAGTTCTTCTCTACTGAGCCCCGCTGCTGAAAACGACCTTAACGCAGCTCCTGCATTAAGACACATGATGGCAGCAAAACTCTCTTTGGATTTGGTGGAAATGAAAACCGGAAAAGTCTGCATGATTCTTTCTCTTCATTTTTTTTTTTTTTTAACATTTATTCAGACAGGAGCTGAACATCTTTATTGGCAGAGAACTGAATTTCCAAAAAAGAAAAAGGCCACTCTTTTCATCGGTCCAAATGTCTTGCGGGCTCAAGACTCTGACTTTAATCCTTCTCCAAACTCGTGCTTTGCCTTGGTTGACATGTCCAGTGGCTGTAAGACTCTTATGTTTCGCCTTCACGTTGTGTCACGTCACAAGACTCTGTCATATATATATTTTGGAAAAAGTTCTTCTTTCACACCTCGAGATATAAACCCCATGGAATCCCAAAGTTCTATTTGACATTGGTCTTTTGTTCTGAAACCCCGAAATGTCTTCAAACATTTTGAACTTGTTATTCCACTCAACGCAGTGTCTTCTTCCGCCATATCAAGGGCAGTGGCTTATTCTTTAATTGACAGGTTCACACCCACAAGAGCGCAAAAGTCTCCTTTTTGACTCGACCGAGCTGCGCCTGTTTGTAAATACACCAGCCTCTATGCCGCGAGAATCCCCGCCCCCCCAAAACCTATTTCAATTCCACATCCAAATTCAGTTTAAAGGGGGGGGGGGGCCCTCTTTATCACAATGCTTTTTTTTAAACATGCAGGCTGGCTGGCTGGCCCATCTGCGATTGCGTTTTATTTCGAAAGACACATTGAGAAGCGAGTAAATTGCGAATGAATTTGTATGCAAAGTCAAAGTCTGCTTTATTGTCAATTCCTTCACATGTCAAGACACACAAAGAAACCCAAATGACGTTTTCTCTACCCCACGGTGACGAGACGTATTACACGATAGACATACAAGTAAACGACACAATATAAAAACAAGAAGGCACAGACACTAAGTAATAACTAATAAATAAATAAATAAAATGAGTGATGAATAAATAATAAACAAATAACCCAATTAATAAGAGGAGCAAAACTGAGCCAGTGTGCGTACAGCAGACAGTAAGCATAGCGCAAACTGATTTCTCACTTAGCCAGTTGGAAAAAGAAGACGTCAACACATATTTGGATGCTGATAGTTCTTTATTCATTGAATAGTTGTCCCCACAGTGCCAAAGAAGAGGAAGAAAAGTTGAAAGTAACCCCAAAAATATCAAGGCGACACTAAAGCTGAGTCATTGAACTCATGCATAGTGCAATATTGGAGGCCAAGACATTTAGTGATGCGCCTCCTTGATGCAAACGTACGAGCTCTCTGTTGCGCAAGGCACATCGTCCCACTCTCCATCTGTAAAAAAAAAAAATCACGTGTAAGTATGACTTCATTCAATTCTTCTGAGCAAACCTCAAATGTTGTTGTTACTTACCATCTGTTTCCATCTCCACACAGTCACCGCCGTCAGCGGCCGCTCCTCCATCAAAATTGATGAAGTCCACATTTGAGCCATCAGTCCACATGAAATCACCATTCTAGAAGACCAAATCAAATATGAATGTGTCTTTCTTTTGTAAAGACTCACATTTGAAGGTGGCAAATCTCTACACAACACAAGTGAAACTGATTTTGGAATGTTTTACCAAAACTGCATCAGTGAGACCAATCCAGGCTTGGTTGGTATCACTAGCTGCCCGAATCAGTTCAAGAACCACCGCATTTTCCAGCTCATTCTGAATGGAGACCAGATTCCCACCAAGAATGTTGCAGACGCTCTGACGAGGAACAAAAAAACAAACAAAGAGTAGAACGGGAAATGTCCCTTTTTGGCTCCATCCGACAAGATATTTCGACTTGGCACAAAGTTTGCTGTCAACGACAGTCTTGCATACCTCGGCATCAGCAAAAGTTCTGCTCTCAGATTCATAGATGTAACAGAAACAGTCCAACTGAGTCCAGCCTTTTGGACAGTTATTGCCTGCAGCGCAATGGTTCATTTTTTGGGGAGAAAAAGAAAAAATCAATTCAACTTAATGTCAATTGCGGACGATTCAAAGGTATTTGCGAAAGCCTCTTTGAGGCCCAGCTACCAACCTTTCACAGGAACAATTTTGGCGGACCACTGTCGAGAAGACAAAGATGTTGTTAAAATCGCCAACGCAATAGTACGGCCGGACTTCCATTGAAGCTACTCACGACTCCAGTCAGCAGTCCGCTGATCCCGCAAAGGAGGACCAATGAGCCAAGAGTGAATGCCATCTGCAAGGTTGACACCAAAACCACATTTGTCGACATAAAGTCACGTCAAGTTTCATTTGATTAGCTAGATTGTAAAATGGCCTCCTTACCTTTATGGTAGCGAGCGGTGCTTGATACCGATGACGAGCCTGGGCGCTGCTTATATACGGTTGATGAGCGTCTTGGGTATTTCCAATCTTGTTTTTGTCATTGACATGCTGCCAGGCATTTCAATTTCTTCCTCATTGTCACGGAACAATTCAACAAGTGCCCTTTTGTTTCCACCGTTGTGCCGCATTAAATTTGAACAGGTTTTGCCAGAAAACTTGCGGAATCACGGAAAGTAGTCTTGATTCCCGTAACATGCAAGCACACAATTAAAAAAACAGGTTTCAATGACACCAGGTTTGATGAGTGAAATGTACGAATAGCACGTCATTACAGGCTACTTTTTCCGTACCCGTGGAGTCAAACCCGTGGTTTGGATCGCCCAAGATGTCTCAAAGATGTCTCAAAGGGCACAATTGGCAATTCTTCTCCTTATCTTCATCCCTCGGAGGGCAAGGAAAAACTCACAAAAGTACAACTGGGTCAAAATGTGGTCAGTTTTTCATTTTGGGAAAGCAAAACCCGCTTGTCCTCACTCTATGGGGCAGCGGTCCATTCATTTTCCCTCGGAAGCAACAGATTATAGACGTTGGGTGTTCCAAACAAAGTGAATTTTGGGTTGCCGCTGGAAAAAAGAGCAACACTGCAATGAAGATTGGATTGAGTCATTAAACCGACCGACCGAAGTATGTTCCCCTGAGTGGTTTCAGCATGTTTTCATTTGTGTGTATGCTTCTGTGCGTGGGTGCAGACTGAAAGTTCTTCTCTACTGAGCCACAGAACCAGCTGCTAAAAACGACCTTAACGCAGCTCCTGCATTAAGACACATGATGGCAGCTGTTAGAAAAATGTATATATATGTTATCATGCGTTCTCTAATCAATGCTTTCCCGCAATATTACTGCAATATATGCTTGCTGTTTGGCCTTGCTGTTTTTATGATGTAGCACAGAAAAGAAAAGTTACGGCTGGGTCAGACAAGACGCAGCTGACAACTCAGCAAAAAGAAGACATCTACCGAGACAGTTCCTTTCTAACAAAGACCACTTTGTTAGACAACATGCCGCATTGCATGTCAAAGGTTTTCTTTTCTATTCAGTCCACTTCCCACATGTTCTTATCAGTATGTAACACCTACTAGTGATTTTTTGCTTACGAGGCAAAGCCCACTTGCTTTCTTTAGGGGCCTTGTCTTACGATTGTGGGGAGGGCAAATCCAAATGAAAAGAGCGGGAGTGTATACAGATATTTAGTGTAGTGAGATTGTTGTGACGCTATCTGTACTGCACTCCTCGCAAGAAAAGACTTCATATTCCGTCTGACTTGTGGTTTGTTTGCTGTTGCTCTTCTCTTAACAGTTATTCAGTCAGCAAATTAAACCTGACAGCAGCAAAACTCTCTTTGGATTTAGTGGAAATGAAAACCGGAAAAGTCTGCATGATTCTTTCTCTTCATTTTTTTTTTTTTAACACTTATTCAAACAGGAGCTGAACATCTTTATTGGCAGAGAACTGAATTTCCAAAAAAGAAAAAGGCCACTCTAAATCTTTTCATCGGTCCAAATGTCTTGCGGCCTCGAGACTCTGACTTTGATCCTTCTCCAAACTCGTGCTTTGCCTTGGTTGACTTGTTCAGTGGCTGTAAGACTCTTACGTTTCGCCTTCACATTGTGTCACGTCACAAGACTCTGTCATGTATATATTTTGGAAAAAGTTCTTCTTTCACACCTCGAGATATAAACCCCATGGAATCCCAAAGTTCTATTTGACATCGGTCTTTTGTTCTGAAACCCCGAAATGTCTTCAAACATTTTGAACTTGTTATTCCAATACTTTTGGAGCGGACTGTTCTTAGCACTCAACAAAGCTGCTTCTTCCGCCATATCAAGGGCAGTGGCTCATTCTTTAATTGACAGGTTCACACCCACAAGAGCGCAAAATGCTCCTTTTTGACCCGACCGAGCTGCGCCTGTTTGTAAATACACCAGCCTCTATGCCGCGAGAACCCCCGCACCCCCCCAACCCTATTTGAATTCCACATCCAAATTCAGTTTTAAGGGGGGGGGGGGGGCACTCTTTATCACAATGCTTTTTTTCAAAACATGCAGGCTGGCTGGCTGGCCCATCTGCGATTGCGTTTTATTTCGAAAGACACATTGAGAAGCGAATAAATTGCGAATGAATTTGAATGCAAACGTCTGAGTTATCCGCTGTATCGGAAAAGGAAGATGTCAATAGAGTACGCGCTTGCCCGCAAGCACATTCCTAAGGCATCAACTGATTTCTCACTTAGCAAGTTGGAAAAAGAAGACGTAAACACCTATTTGGATGCTGATAGTTTTTTATTCATTGAATAGTTGTCCCCACAACGCCAAAGATGAGAAGAAAAGTTGAAAGTAACCCCAAAAATGTCAAGGCGACACTAAAGCTGAGTCATTGAACTCATGCATAGTGCAATATTGGAGGCCAAGACATTTAGTGATGCACCTCCTTGATGCAAACGTACGGGCTGTCTGTTGCGCAAGGCACATCGTCCCACTCTCCATCTGTAAAAAAAAAAAATCACGTGTAAGTATGACTTCATTCAATTCTTCTGAGCAAACCTCAAATGTTGTTGTTACTTACCATCTGTTTCCATCTCCACACAGTCACCGCCGTCAGCGGCCGCTCCTCCATCAAAATTGATGAAGTCCACATTTGAGCCATCAGTCCACATGAAATCACCATTCTAGAAGACCAAATCAAATATGAATGTGTCTTTCTTTTGTAAAGACTCACATTTGAAGGTGGCAAATCTCTACACAACACAAGTGAAACTGATTTTGGAATGTTTTACCTCAACTCCATCATTGAGACCAATCCAGGCTTGGTTGGTATCACTAGCCGCCCGAATCAGTTCAAGAACCACCGCATTTTCCAGCTCATTCTGAATGGAGACCAGATTCCCACCAAGAATGTTGCAGACGCTCTGACGAGGAACAAAAAAACAAACAAAGAGTAGAACGGGAAATGTCACTTTTTGGCTCCATCCGACAAGATATTTCGACTCAGCACAAAGTTTGCTGTCAACGACAGTCTTGCATACCTCGGCATCAGCAAAAGTTCTGCTCTCAGATTCATAGATGTAACAGAAACAGTCCAACTGAGTCCAGCCTTTTGGACAGTTATTGCCTGCAGCGCAATGGTTCATTTTTTAGGGAGGAAAAAAAAAGAAAATCAATTCAACTTGGTGTCAAAGGTATTTGCGAAAGCCTCTTTGAGGCCCAGCTACCCACCTTTCACAGGAACAATTGTGGCGGACCGCTGTCGAGAAGACAAAGATGTTGTTAAAATCGCCAACGCAATAGTACAGCCGGACTTCCATTGAAGCTACTCACGACTCCAGTCAGCAGTCCGCTGATCCCGCAAAGGAGGACCAATGAGCCAAGAGTGAATGCCATCTGCAAGATTGACACCAAAACCACATTTGTCGACATAAAGTCACGTCAAATTTCATTTGATTAGCTAGATTGTAAAACGGCCTCCTTACCTTTATGGTAGCGAGCGATGCTTGATACCGACGACGAGCCTGGGCGCTGCTTATATAGGGTCGATGAGCGTCTCGGGAATTTCCAATCTTGTTTTTGTCATTAACTTTCTACCACACCTTTTAATAACATCTTTGTTCCCACGGAAGAACTCAACAAGTGCCCTTTTGTTTTACAGGACAGCAAATGTAAATCGGTGAAATGATGCCAAGTCCTCTTCATTACTGTAGCATTCTTCCACACCCTTGAATAGTTGGCAATAATGACAGCAACAAATACCATGTCATTAAAGTGGTATTGTTAGAAAGCATTCAGTCATTCACCGGATCAATTGCATGTCTGACGCATGTGCCTGCACCGCAGGTTTCTTTCCGGGTGGTGTGACAATTTTGGCCTACAAGTGCTCGACAAGGACGACCAGTCAAGCACGTCTGTCTTGGGGCCCAAAGTCCGCTGAGACGGACGCCTTCTCCCCGCCAGTATGTAAAGGATAAAGAGTGAGGCAGTCAAAGGATCTTTTGGATGGCAGGTGGACAAAGACGGAAACCAAAATAAAAACTTGATGTCATCAAAGTAATCAATGGATTTCTTGCTCCTTCTCATATGACTGCTAAGCCTGTCAGGTTAGTTCTGCTAACATCATTGCAGATGAGCCTACTGCCAAAATGCTTTCAGACACAATGCGGACATCTTGTTGACAGCACTCATTTGAAATACTGATATATGCACTCAGACCTTCATTTGTGGATGACGTTCATTAGGTCAAGGCCGGCCGGGGTCCCGGACCACCAAACGTCAGAGACACAGCGGGAGGGAGGGAGGAGGAAGACGAGGGAAGCAAGGGGGTCCAATGATGGCGAGAATCAATGGCCTCCAGCGTGTGATTGGCTGCCGACGCTGCAGAAGAGGAGCGAGCGAGCGGCGTGAAAAGGAGATGGCTAGTCCTCTTCGTTATCAGCGGTAGCATTTGGATCGGAACCCTCCGAATCCCGACTGGCTTTGCACGCGCATCATTGGCAGCATATTTATTTCTGGAGGGAGCGGGCGGGGGCTTTGGCCATGAAAGCGCTGCCCAGGCGAGGATGAGTGTGCGGAGGGAGAATCAATCAGAAGCGGATTCACCTCAACATCTGGAAGAGGCTCGGGAACATCTGGAAAGGTCCCTTGCTATGCAATGAGTTTGAGTAGAGTAATAATGGAGACAATATTGTGCTTTTGTATTGTTACGGTGATTGGAAATAGTTGCGGACAAAAAAAGTGAAAACTGTGACGCTATATAATGATTACTAGGGGTGTAACGATACATCGATACACATCGATTAATCGATATAATGCTCTACGATTTATTGGCATCGATGCTAAAGGTAAACATCGATTTATATCGCCGTGTTTGACCTCGGACATTAGACGCGACTTTATTTTGAAATCCAGTTCATTGTTGCTTGCTTTTTCTTTCCGGGAGCAGTGCGCCCGGCGTTGTTGTGTTGTGAGCAGAGCACGCACGTGAAAGGGGAGGCGACAACTAGTACGCGGCTCCTGGGCTGGTGCTATGGCTAGTGTCCAAAAAGACGAGACAATTTGCTCCCCTTTAGGCTTCGAGTCATTTGTTTGGAAGCACTTTGGATTCCAAAGAAAAGATGACTCAACGAGTCAACGGACAAAACACGTGCAGTTTGTAAATCGTGCCATGCGGTGATCAAATATTCAGGGAGCACAAATCTCGCCGCACATTTAAAGAAAAAACACCACATCAAAGTTCAGTGTTAAAGTAAGCAATTTGTATACTACAATACCCTTGTCATTTCCTAAATAAAGAGTTTGCAGTACCTTGTTGATTTTGCGTATGAATTGTTATAAATCAGGATATTGTTCTATATTTTTTATTTAAAAAAAAAAATAAATCGATCGTAGAGCACTATATCGCGATATATCGTGAATGAATCGCAGCAGTCTTTAAGATATCGGCAAATATCGTATCGTAGTTCTTTATATCGATATTATATCGTATCGTGACAAAACCCGCCATTTACACCCCTAATGATTACTGTTGTTGGAACATCTTGTGTCTATCTTATCCCATATGATTGTTATCATTATTATTATTACATTTTTATTGCCTGAAGCGTTTTCTTAATTGACCTGTTTTTCTGAGCCCATTGTTTTCCTATTTTTAGAAAAAAATGAATCAAATGAATTTTGTGATTATTTTATGGCATTGTAGTTACGTAGTTTGGATCGTTAAATGAGTAACACTGAATTGTGAGCTGTCTTGGTCGAAATAAAACCACAATAGGATCAGAGATGATTGGAGAGTAAAACGAATGAGTTTTGTTTATTATCAAGCAAAAATGTCAATCAATGTATTTATTTATTTGTTGGTTGGTTGGTTGGTTGGTTTTCTAAATGCATGTTCATGTATCTCATCCCATTAGTAATCTTTCTCTGTTGTTGACTTCCAGGTGAGGAATCCAAGGATTTTTGGAGACAATGGAAATCCAAAAAGGAAAAAAAAAAATGGATGACGATGATCTTTGTTTTTAGAGCTGTCTCGGAATCACTGGATTCAAATTCTTCACTGGATTGACAATGAATCGACATGGAAACGAAACGGTAATAACAAGCCCTGGGGCCGAGCCGGGATGAGCCCAACGATATCGGTTTTCTATCGTCTACCCCGCCACTGCTATATCTTCCCTTCAGCGCCGTTTCATTCTCTTTTTTTATACACCCACCTCATTGAAATGTACAGTTTGTCTGCTGTCAGGTGAAAGGAAGAAGGCGTTGTCGCCTCCCGCTGGACAGACCGCTTAAGTCCCAGGAGCTTCTGCAGCGACCGGGGCCCGACAACAAAAGTCACATGCATGTGTGTGTGTGTGTGTGTGTGTGTGTGTGTGTGTGTGTGTGCGTGTGTGTGTGCGTGTGTGTGTGTGTGTGACAGACAAAAAAAAAGACTGCAGGTATCATGCACACACACACGCGCACACACGCAGACACACACCCACGTACCGATAGTATCAGCTGTCATGTTTGAAATATTTTTATTGTTAGCATTATTGGTAAAACTATTAGAATTGGGAGTACTTATTCAATGAATTTTAGTACATTGAATAAGTTTTGATAATATCGCAGGAATAATAATAATGATCATTATAAATATTATTAGTAATATTATCTCAATGCATATTAGCTAAGGTAAGTAGTAGAAGTCGTAGTTGTCCTAGCATGTGTGTTGTAATTCTATGAGTATGAGTTTTAATAATAACTAGAATTTTGCAATTTCTGGAGAAATTGCGTGTGAAGGCGAAATGTATGAATAACTTTTTCGGGGAATGCTGCCGAACGATGTTGAAACGTGTTGAATTACTTGAGAAATGTAGAATATTTGGAGAATTTGTGGTGAATTTCAAAATGAAAGTTTGGAATATTTGTTAAGTGGGAAGTTGTGGAATAGGTAGGCAAAAGATGAACAGTTGAAAGTTGGAATGGGTTGAATCGGTTGAAAAATGTAGAAATTAGAGTAGAAAAACGAAATTTTGGAGAATTTGGTTGAATTTCAAATTTGGAATTTTTGGTAAATGGGAAGTTGTGGAATAGGTAGGCAAAAGATGTACAGTTGAAAGTTGGAACGAGTTGAATCAGTTAAAAAATGTAGAAGTTAGAGCAAATGTTGAATCCCCATAGAGAATGAATGGGAAAATAAAAAAAAGCAATTGCGCCAAAATCTTTCTAAATTTGGGAAAAAAAAAAAAAAACGGCCTCAGGAGGTTCACTTTTGGGGTAAAAATGTTGAAACGGGTTAAATCAGACAAAAAACGAAAAAGTTAGCGCAAATGTAGCTATTTGGGCCACTCAGTGTTGAAATAAGGTCACTTCCGGTTTGATTCGGGTCACTTCCGGTCTAGTTTGGGTCACTTCCGGTTTATTTGGGTCACTTCCGGTTTAAAACTGGTCACTTCCGGTTTAGCTGAGGTCACTTCCGGTTTATTTGGGGTCATTTCCGGTCTAAAAAGGTCACTTCCGGTTCATTTGGGGTCACTTCCGGTTTGATTTGGGGTCACTTCCGGTTTACCAGAGGTCACTTCCGGTCTATTTGGGGTCACTTCCGGTCTATTTGGGGTCACTTCCGGTTTATTTGGGTCACTTCCGGTTTAATTTGGGTCACTTCCGGTTCGTCTGAGGTCACTTCCGGTTTATCAGGGGTCATTTCCGGTCTAAAAAGGTCACTTCCGGTACATTTGGGGTCACTTCCGGTTTGATTTGGGGTCACTTCCGGTTTACCTGAGGTCACTTCCGGTCTATTTGGGGTCACTTTCGGTTTGGTTTGGGCCACTTCCGGTTCATTTTGGGTTCATTGGGGGCACTTGAGGGTCAATCCAAGATGGCCGCCACACTGGAATTGGGGGTCAAGGGTTGAATGTGTAAGCGTAGTGGAAGTGGGGGTGAATGGGAGTGAATGTGGGAAGCATAAGGTGAATGCATTTGGAATGGGTTGAATCGGTCGAAAAATGTAGAAATTAGAGTAGAAAAACGAAATTTTAGAGAATTTTGGTTGAATTTCAAATTTGAGAATTTGGAATTTTTGGTAAGTGGGAAGTTGTGGAATAGGTAGGCAAAAGATGAACAGTTGAAAGTTGGAATGGGTTGAATCGGTTGAAAAATGTAGAAATTAGAGTGGAATAAGGGAATTTGAGAGAATTTTGGTTGAATTTCAAATTTGAAAATTTGGAATTTTTGGTAAGTGGGAAGTTGAGGAATAGGTAGGCAAAAGATGAACAGTTGAAAGTTGGAATGGGTTGAATCGGTTGAAAAATGTAGAAGTTAGAGGTGAAAAACGAAATTTTGTGAAATGTCGAATGTGCCATTAAGAATGGATGGGGAAAAATTTGTCGGAATTTTGGGAATTTTGCGGAATCGGAAAATTTTCGGAATGAGAAAAATACAAGCGCTCATGTCGTGAATATTTGGAATACGTGAAAAGTGGAATGGAGTGAATCGGATGAATTTTGTGGAAGAAGAAGCGGGACAAAAAAGTGGCGGGAATAAAATAGAATAATAATAATAACTAGAATTTTGCAATTTCTGGAGAAATTGCGTGTGAAGGCGAAATGTATGAATAACTTTTTCGGGGAATGCTGCCGAACGATGTTGAAACGTGTTGAATTACTTGAGAAATGTAGAATATTTGGAGAATTTGTGGCGAATTTCAAAATAAAAGATGTGAAGTTTTTGGTAAGTGGGAAGTTGTGGAATAGGTTGAAAAATGATGAACAGTTGAAAGTTGGAATGGGTTGAATCGGTTGAAAAATGTAGAAATGAGAAGGGAAAAAGGAATTGGGTGTGAATTTCAAAATAAAAGATGTGAAGGTTTTGGGAAGTTGTGGAATAGGTCGAAAAATGATGAACAGTTGAAAGTTGGAATGGGTTGAATCGGTTGAAAAATGTAGAAATGAGAAGGGAAAAGGGAATTGGGTGTGAATTTCAAAATAAAAGATGTGAAGTTTTTGGTAAGTGGGAAGTTGTGGAATAGGTAGAAAAATGATGAACAGTTGAAAGTTGGAATGGGTTGAATCGGTTGAAAAATGTAGAAAGGAGAAGGGAAAAGGGAATTGAGTGTGAATTTCAAAATAAAAGATGTGAAGTTTTTGGTAAGTGGGAAGTTGTGGAATAGGTAGAAAAATGATGAACAGTTGAAAGTTGGAATGGGTTGAATCGGTTGAAAAATGTAGAAATGAGAAGGGAAAAGGGAATTGGGTGTGAATTTCAAAATAAAAGATGTGAAGTATTTGGGAAGTTGTGGAATAGGTAGAAAAATGATGAACAGTTGAAAGTTGGAATGGGTTGAATCGGTTGAAAAATGTAGAAATTAGAGTACAAAAACGGAATTTGAGAGAATTTTGGTTGAATTTCAAAATAAAAGATGTGAAGTTTTTGGTAAGTGGGAAGTTGTGGAATAGGTAGAAAAATGATGAACAGTTGAAAGTTGGAATGGGTTGAATCGGTTGAAAAATGTAGAAATGAGAAGGGAAAAGGAAATTGGGTGTGAATTTCAAAATAAAAGATGTGAAGTTTTTGGTAAGTGGGAAGTTGTGGAATAGGTAGAAAAATGATGAACAGTTGAAAGTTGGAATGGGTTGAATCGGTTGAAAAATGTAGAAATGAGAAGGGAAAAGGAATTGGGTGTGAATTTCAAAATAAAAGACGTGAAGCTTTTGGTAAGTGGGAAGTTGTGGAATCGGTAGAAAAATAATGAACAGTTGAAAGTTGGAATGGGTTGAATCGGTTGAAAAATGTAGAAATGAGAAGGGGAAAGGAAATTGGGTGTGAATTTCAAAATAAAAGATGTGAAGTTTTTGGTAAGTGGGAAGTTGTGGAATAGGTAGAAAAATGATGAACAGTTGAAAGTTGGAATGGGTTGAATCGGTTGAAAAATGTAGAAATGAGAAGGGAAAAAGGAATTGGGTGTGAATTTCAAAATAAAAGATGTGAAGTTTTTGGTAAGTGGGAAGTTGTGGAATAGGTAGAAAAATGATGAACAGTTGAAAGTTGGAATGGGTTGAATCGGTTGAAAAATGTAGAAATGAGAAGGGAAAAGGAATTGGGTGTGAATTTCAAAATAAAAGATTTGAAGCTTTTGGTAAGTGGGAAGTTGTGGAATCAGTAGAAAAATAATGAACAGTTGAAAGTTGGAATGGGTTGAATCGGTTGAAAAATGTAGAAATTAGAGTAGAAAAACGAAATTTTAGAGAATTTTGGTTGAATTTCAAAATAAAAGATGTGAAGTTTTTGGTAAGTGGGACGTTGTGGAATAGGTAGGCAAAAGATGAACAGTTGAAAGTTGGAACGAGTTGAATCGGTTGAAAAATGTAGAAGTTAGAGGTGAAAAACGAAATTTTGTGAAAATTTGTCGGAATTTTTAACGTGAAAACGTGAAATTTTCGAATTTGGGAATTTTGGGAATGTCGAGAATCCTTCCGAATGTGATTAGAATGTGCTGAATGATGTGAATTTCAAATTGGAACGACGTAAATGTGAAATGTCGAATGTGCCATTAAGAATGAATGGGGAAAAATTCGTCGGAATTTTGGGAATTTTGCGGAATCGGAAAATTTTCGGAACGAGAAAAATACAAGCGCTCGTCGCGTGAATATTTGGAATACGTGAAAAGTGGAATGGAGTGAATCGGATGAATTATGTGGAAGATGAAACGTGTCAAAAAAGTGTGGAGAATAAAAGAGAATAATAATAATAATAGAGAATGGTGTAGAATAACATATGTGTGAAGGCCTTCGCCTTCACACAACTAGAATTTTGCAATTTCTGGAGAAATTGCGTGTGAAGGCGAAATGTATGAATAACTTTTTCGGGGAATGCTGCCGAACGATGTTGAAACGTGTTGAATTACTTGAGAAATGTAGAATATTTGGAGAATTTGTGGTGAATTTCAAAATTGAAAGTTTGGAATATTTGGTAAGTGGGAAGTTGTGGAATAGGTAGGCAAAAGATGAACAGTTGAAAGTTGGAATGGGTTGAATCGGTAGAAAAATTTAGAAGTTAGAGTAGAAAAACGAAATTTTGGAGAATTTGGTTGAATTTTAAATTTGGAATTGTTGGTAAGTGGGAAGTTGTGGAATAGGTAGGCAAAAGATGAACAGTTGAAAGTTGGAACGGGTTGAATCAGTTAAAAAATGTAGAAGTTAGAGCAAATGTTGAATCCCCATAGAGAATGAATGGGAAAATAAAAAAAAGCAATTGCGCCAAAATCTTTCTAGATTTGGAACAAAACCAAAAAAAACGGCCTCAGGAGGTTCACTTTTGGGGTAAAAATGTTGAAACGGGTTATATCGGACAAAAAACGAAGACGTAAGCGCAAATGTAGCTATTTGGGGCACTTAGTGTTGAAATAAGGTCACTTCCGGCTTGATTCGGGTCATTTCCGGTCTAATTTGGGTCACTTCCGGTTTATTTGGGTCACTTCCGGTTTAAAACAGGTCACTTCCGGTTTAGCTGAGGTCACTTCCGGTTTATTTGGGGTCACTTCCGGTCCAAAAGGGTCACTTCCGGTTCATTTGGGGTCACTTCCGGTTTGATTTGGGGTCACTTCCGGTTTACCAGAGGTCACTTCCGGTCTATTTGGGGTCACTTCCGGTTTATTTGGGTCACTTCCGGTTTAATTTGGGTCACTTCCGGTTCGTCTGAGGTCACTTCCGGTTTATAAGGGGTCATTTCCGGTCTAAAAAGGTCACTTCCGGTACATTTGGGGTCACTTCCGGTTTGATTTGGGGTCACTTCCGGTTTACCTGAGGTCACTTCCGGTCTATTTGGGGTCACTTTCGGTTTAATTTGGGTCACTTCCGGTTCGTCTGAGGTCACTTCCGGTTTATTAGGGGTCATTTCCGGTCTAAAAAGGTCACTTCCGGTACATTTGGGGTCACTTCCGGTTTGCCTGAGGTCACTTCCGGTCTATTTGGGGTCACTTCCGGTCTATTTGGGGTCACTTCCGGTTTATTTGGGTCACTTCCGGTTTAATTTGGGTCACTTCCGGTTCGTCTGAGGTCACTTCCGGTTTATCAGGGGTCATTTCCGGTCTAAAAAGGTCACTTCCGGTACATTTGGGGTCACTTCCGGTTTGATTTGGGGTCACTTCCGGTTTACCTGAGGTCACTTCCGGTCTATTTGGGGTCACTTTCGGTTTGATTTGGGGCACTTCCGGTTCATTTTGGGTTCATTGGGGGCACTTGAGGGTCATCCAAGATGGCCACCACACTGGAATTGGGGGTCAAGGGTTGAATGTGTAAGCGTAGTGGAAGTGGGGGTGAATGGGAGTGAATGTGGGAAGCATAAGGTGAAAAAATTTGGAATGGGTTGAATCGGTCGAAAAATGTAGAAATGAGAGTTGAAAAACTGAATTTTTGAGAATTTGGTTGAATTTCAAATTTGAAAATGTGGAATTTTTGGTAAGTGGGAAGTTGTGGAATAGGTAGGCAAAAGATGAACAGTTGAAAATTGGAATGGGTTGAATCGGTTGAAAAATGTAGAAATGAGAAGGGAAAAAGGAATTGGGTGTAAATTTCAAAATAAAAGATGTGAAGTATTTGGGAAGTTGTGGAATAGGTAGAAAAATGATGAACAGTTGAAAGTTGGAATGGGTTGAATCGGTTGAAAAATGTAGAAATTAGAGTACAAAAACGGAATTTGAGAGAATTTTGGTTGAATTTCAAAATAAAATATGTGAAGTTTTTGGTAAGTGGGAAGTTGTGGAATAGGTAGAAAAATGATGAACAGTTGAAAGTTGGAATGGGTTGAATCGGTTGAAAAATGTAGAAATGAGAAGGGAAAAGGAAATTGGGTGTGAATTTCAAAATAAAAGATGTGAAGTTTTTGGTAAGTGGGAAGTTGTGGAATAGGTAGAAAAATGATGAACAGTTGAAAGTTGGAATGGGTTGAATCGGTTGAAAAATGTAGAAATGAGAAGGGAAAAGGAATTGGGTGTGAATTTCAAAATAAAAGATGTGAAGCTTTTGGTAAGTGGGAAGTTGTGGAATCGGTAGAAAAATGATGAACAGTTGAAAGTTGGAATGGGTTGAATCGGTTGAAAAATGTAGAAATTAGAGTAGAAAAACGAAATTTTAGAGAATTTTGGTTGAATTTCAAAATAAAAGATGTGAAGTTTTTGGTAAGTGGGACGTTGTGGAATAGGTAGGCAAAAGATGAACAGTTGAAAGTTGGAACGAGTTGAATCGGTTGAAAAATGTAGAAGTTAGAGGTGAAAAACGAAATTTTGTGAAAATTTGTCGGAATTTTTAACGTGAAAACGAGAAATTTTCGAATTTGGGAATTTTGGGAATGTCGAGAATCCTTCCGAATGTGATTAGAATGTGCTGAATGATGTGAATTTCAAATTGGAACGACGTAAATGTGAAATGTCGAATGTGCCATTAAGAATGAATGGGGAAAAATTTGTCGGAATTTTGGGAATTTTGCGGAATCGGAAAATTTTCGGAACGAGAAAAATATAAGCGCTCATGTCGTGAATATTTGGAATACGTGAAAAGTGGAATGGAGTGAATCGGATGAATTATGTGGAAGATGAAACGTGTCAAAAAAGTGTGGAGAATAAAATAGAAGAATAATAATAATAACTAGAATTTTGCAATTTCTGGAGAAATTGCGTGTGAAGGCGAAATGTATGAATAACTTCTTCGGGGAATGCTGCCGAACGATGTTGAAACGTGTTGAATTACTTGAGAAATGTAGAATATTTGGAGAATTTGTGGCGAATTTCAAAATAAAAGATGTGAAGTTTTTGGTAAGTGGGAAGTTGTGGAATAGGTCGAAAAATGATGAACAGTTGAAAGTTGGAATGGGTTGAATTGGTTGAAAAATGTAGAAATGAGAAGGGAAAAAGGAATTGGGTGTGAATTTCAAAATAAAAGATGTGAAGGTTTTGGGAAGTTGTGGAATAGGTCGAAAAATGATGAACAGTTGAAAGTTGGAATGGGTTGAATCGGTTGAAAAATGTAGAAATGAGAAGGGAAAAGGGAATTGGGTGTGAATTTCAAAATAAAAGATGTGAAGTTTTTGGTAAGTGGGAAGTTGTGGAATAGGTCGAAAAATGATGAACAGTTGAAAGTTGGAATGGGTTGAATCGGTTGAAAAATGTAGAAATGAGAAGGGAAAAGGGAATTGGGTGTGAATTTCAAAATAAAAGATGTGAAGTTTTTGGTAAGTGGGAAGTTGTGGAATAGGTAGAAAAATGATGAACAGTTGAAAGTTGGAATGGGTTGAATCGGTTGAAAAATGTAGAAATGAGAAGGGAAAAGGGAATTAGGTGTGAATTTCAAAATAAAAGAATTGAAGTTTTTGGTAAGTGGGAAGTTGTGGAATAGGTAGAAAAATGATGAACAGTTGAAAGTTGGAATGGGTTGAATCGGTTGAAAAATGTAGAAATGAGAAGGGAAAAAGGAATTGGGTGTGAATTTCAAAATAAAAGATGTGAAGTTTTTGGGAAGTTGTGGAATAGGTAGAAACATGATGAACAGTTGAAAGTTGGAATGGGTTGAATCGGTTGAAAAATGTAGAAATTAGAGTACAAAAACGGAATTTGAGAGAATCTTGGTTGAATTTCAAAATAAAAGATGTGAAATTTTTGGTAAGTGGGAAGTTGTGGAATAGGTAGAAAAATGATGAACAGTTGAAAGTTGGAATGGGTTGAATCGGTTGAAAAATGTAGAAATGAGAAGGGAAAAGGGAATTGGGTGTGAATTTCAAAATAAAAGATGTGAAGTTTTTGGTAAATGGGAAGTTGTGGAATAGGTCGAAAAATGATGAACAGTTGAAAGTTGGAATGGGTTGAATCGGTTGAAAAATGTAGAAATGAGAAGGGAAAGGGAATTGGGTGTGAATTTCAAAATAAAAGATGTGAAGCTTTTGGTAAGTGGGAAGTTGTGGAATCGGTAGAAAAATAATGAACAGTTGAAAGTTGGAATGGGTTGAATCGGTTGAAAAATGTAGAAATTAGAGTAGAAAAACGAAATTTTAGAGAATTTTGGTTGAATTTCAAAATAAAAGATGTGAAGTTTTTGGTAAGTGGGACGTTGTGGAATAGGTAGGCAAAGGATGAACAGTTGAAAGTTTGAACGAGTTGAATCGGTTGAAAAATGTAGAAGTTAGAGGTGAAAAACGAAATTTTGTGAAAATTTGTCGGAATTTTTAACGTGAAAACGTGAAATTTTCGAATTTGGGAATTTTGGGAATGTCGAGAATCCTTCCGAATGTGATTAGAATGTGTTGAATGATGTGAATTTGAAATTGGAACGACGTAAATGTGAAATGTAGAATGTGCCATTAAGAATGAATGGGGAAAAATTTGTCGGAATTTTGGGAATTTTGCGGAATCGGTAAATTTTCGGAACGAGAAAAATGGAAGCGCTCGTCGCGTGAATATTTGGAATACGTGAAAAGTGGAATGGAGTGAATCGGATGAATTATGTGGAAGATGAAACGTGTCGAAAAAGTGTGGAGAATAAAATAGAATAATAATAATAATAATAATAATAGAGAATGGTGTAGAATAACATATGTGTGAAGGCCTTCGCCTTCACACAACTAGAATTTTGCAATTTCTGGAGAAATTGCGTGTGAAGGCGAAATGTATGAATAACTTTTTCGGGGAATGCTGCCGAACGATGTTGAAACGTGTTGAATTACTTGAGAAATGTAGAATATTTGGAGAATTTGTGGTGAATTTCAAAATTGAAAGTTTGGAATATTTGGTAAGTGGGAAGTTGTGGAATAGGTAGGCAAAAGATGAACAGCTGAAAGTTGGAATGGGTTGAAAAATGTAGAAATTAGAGTAAAAAACGAAATTTGGGAGAATTTGGTTGAATTTCAAATTTCGAATTTTTGGTAAGTGGGAAATTGTGGAATAGGTAGGCAAAAGATGTACAGTTGAAAGTTGGAACGGGTTGAATCAGTTAAAAAATGTAGAAGTTAGAGCAAATGTTGAATCCCCATAGAGAATGAATGGGAAAATAAGAAAAAGCAATTGCGCCAAAATCTTTCTAAATTTGGAACAAAACAAAAAAAACGGCCTCAGGAGGTTCACTTTTGGGATAAAAATGTTGAAACGGGTTAAATCGGACAATAAACGAAGACGTTAGCGCAAATGTAGCTATTTGGGGCACTTAGTGTTGAAATAAGGTCACTTCCGGCTTGATTCGGGTCATTTCCGGTCTAATTTGGGTCACTTCCGGTTTATTTGGGTCACTTCCGGTTTAAAACAGGCCACTTCCGGTTTAGCTGAGGTCACTTCCGGTTTATTTGGGGTCACTTCCGGTCTAAAAAGGTCACTTCCGGTTCATTTGTGGTCACTTCCGGTTTGATTTGGGGTCACTTCCGGTTTACCAGAGGTCACTTCCGGTCTATTTGGGGTCACTTCCGGTTTATTTGGGTCACTTCCGGTTGGTCTGAGGTCACTTCCGGTTTATAAGGGGTCATTTCCGGTCTAAAAAGGTCACTTCCGGTACATTTGGGGTCACTTCCGGTTTGATTTGGGGTCACTTCCGGTTTACCTGAGGTCACTTCCGGTCTATTTGGGGTCACTTCCGGTTTAATTTGGGTCACTTCCGGTTCGTCTGAGGTCACTTCCGGTTTATTAGGGGTCATTTCCGGTCTAAAAAGGTCACTTCCGGTACATTTGGGGTCACTTCCGGTTTGATTTGGGGTCACTTCCGGTTTACCTGAGGTCACTTCCGGTCTATTTGGGGTCACTTTCGGTTTGATTTGGGCCACTTCCGGTTCATTCTGGGTTCATTGGTGGCACTTCAGGGTCATCCAAGATGGCCGCCACACTGGAATTGGGGGTCAAGGGTTGAATTGTGTAAGCATAGTGGAAGTGGGGGTGAATGGGAGTGAATGTGGGAAGAATAAGGTGAATTAAGTGAATAAATTTGGAATGGGTTGAATCTGTTGAAAAATGTAGAAATGAGAAGGGAAAAAGGAATTGGGTGTGAATTTCAAAATAAAAGATGTGAAGTTTTTGGTAAGTGGGAAGTTGTGGAATAGGTAGAAAAATGATGAACAGTTGAAAGTTGGAATGGGTTGAATCGGTTGAAAAATGTAGAAATGAGAAGGAGAAACGGAAATATTGGAGAATTGGGTGTGAATTTCAAAATAAAAGATGTGAAGTTTTTGGTAAGTGGGAAGTTGTGGAATAGGTAGAAAAATGATGAACAGTTGAAAGTTGGAATGGGTTGAATCGGTTGAAAAATGTAGAAATGAGAAGGGAAAAGGAATTGGGTGTGAATTTCAAAATAAAAGATGTGAAGCTTTTGGTAAGTGGGAAGTTGTGGAATCAGTAGAAAAATAATGAACAGTTGAAAGTTGGAATGGGTTGAATCGGTTGAAAAATGTAGAAATTAGAGTAGAAAAACGAAATTTTAGAGAATTTTGGTTGAATTTCAAAATAAAAGATGTGAAGTTTTTGGTAAGTGGGACGTTGTGGAATAGGTAGGCAAAAGATGAACAGTTGAAAGTTGGAACGAGTTGAATCGGTTGAAAAATGTAGAAGTTAGAGGTGAAAAACGAAATTTTGTGAAAATTTGTCGGAATTTTTAACGTGAAAACGTGAAATTTTCGAATTTGGGAATTTTGGGAATGTCGAGAATCCTTCCGAATGTGATTAGAATGTGCTGAATGATGTGAATTTCAAATTGGAACGACGTAAATGTGAAATGTCGAATGTGCCATTAAGAATGAATGGGGAAAAATTTGTCGGAATTTTGCGGAATCGGAAAATTTTCGGAACGAGCAAAATACAAGCGCTCGTCGCGTGAATATTTGGAATACGTGAAAAGTGGAATGGAGTGAATCGGATGAATTATGTGGAAGATGAAACGTGTCAAAAAAGTGTGGAGAAACGTAGAGAATAATAATAACTAGAATTTTGCAATTTCTGGAGAAATTGCGTGTGAAGGCGAAATGTATGAATAACTTTTTCGGGGAATGCTGCCGAACGATGTTGAAACGTGTTGAATTACTTGAGAAATGTAGAATATTTGGAGAATTTGTGGTGAATTTCAAAATTGAAAGTTTGGAATATTTGGTAAGTGGGAAGTTGTGGAATAGGTAGGCAGAAGATGAACAGCTGAAAGTTGGAATGGGTTGAATCGGTTGAAAAATGTAGAAATTAGAGTAGAAAAACGAAATTTTGGAGAATTTGGTTGAATTTCGAATTTGGAATTTTTGGTAAGTGGGAAGTTGTGGAATAGGCAGGCAAAAGATGTACAGTTGAAAGTTGGAACGGGTTGAATCAGTTGAAAAATATAGAAGTTAGAGCAAATGTTGAATCCCCATAGAGAATGAATGGGAAAATAAAAAAAGCAATTGCGCCAAAATCTTTCTAAATTTGGAAAAAAAACAAAAAACGGCCTCAAGAGGTTCACTTTTGGGGTAAAAATGTTGAAACGGGTTAAATCGGACAAAAAACGAAAAAGTTAGCAATTGTAGCTATTTGGGGCACTTAGTGTTGAAATAAGGTCACTTCCGGTTTGATTCGGGTCATTTCCGGTCTAATTTGGGTCACTTCCGGTTTATTTGGGTCACTTCCGGTTTAAAACAGGTCACTTCCGGTTTAGCTGAGGTCACTTCTGGTTTATTTGGGGTCACTTCCGGTCTAAAAAGGTCACTTCCGGTTCATTTGTGGTCACTTCCGGTTTGATTTGGGGTCACTTCCGGTTTACCAGAGGTCACTTCCGGTCTATTTGGGGTCACTTCCGGTCTATTTGGGGTCACTTCCGGTTTATTTGGGTCACTTCCGGTTTAATTTGGGTCACTTCCGGTTCGTCTGAGGTCACTTCCGGTTTATTAGGGGTCATTTCCGGTCTAAAAAGGTCACTTCCGGTACATTTGGGGTCACTTCCGGTTTGATTTGGGGTCACTTCCGGTTTACCTGAGGTCACTTCCGGTCTATTTGGGGTCACTTTCGGTTTGATTTGGGGCACTTCCGGTTCATTCTGGGTTCATTGGTGGCACTTCAGGGTCATCCAAGATGGCCGCCACACTGGAATTGGGGGTCAAGGGTTGAATTGTGTAAGCATAGTGGAAGTGGGGGTGAATGGGAGTGAATGTGGTAAGCATAAGATGAATAAAGGGAATAAATGTGGAATGGGTTGAATCGGTCGAAAAATGTAGAAATTAGAGTGGAAAAACGAAATTTTGGAGAATTTGGTTGAATTTCAAATGTGAAAGTTCGGAATTTTTGGTAAGTGGGAAGTTGTGGAATAGGTAGGCAAAAGATGAACAGTTGAAAGTTGGAATGGGTTGAATCGGTTGAAAAATGTAGAAATTAGAGTGGAAAAACTGAATTTTGGAGAATTTTGGTTGAATTTCAAATTTGAAAATTTGGAATTTTTGGTAAGTGGGAAGTTGTGGAATAGGTAGGCAAAAGATGAACAGTTGAAAGTTGGAATGGGTTGAATCGGTTGAAAAATGTAGAAATTAGAGTAGAAAAACAGAATTTGAGAGAATTTTGGTTGAATTTCAAATTTGAAAATTTGGAATTTTTGGTAAGTGGGAAGTTGTGGAATAGGTAGGCAAAAGATGAACAGTTGAAAGTTGGAATGGGTTGAATCGGTTGAAAAATGTAGAAGTTAGAGGTGAAAAACGAAATTTTGTGAAATGTGGAATGTGCCATTAAGAATGGATGGGGAAAAATTTGTCGGAATTTTGGGAATTTTGCGGAATCGGAAAATTTTCGGAATGAGAAAAATACAAGCGCTCATGTCGTGAATATTTGGAATACGTGAAAAGTGGAATGGAGTGAATCGGATGAATTTTGTGGAAGAAGAAGCGGGACAAAAAAGTGGCGGGAATAAAATAGAATAATAATAATAATAAAGTAAATGGAGTAGAATAACATATGTGTGAAGGCCTTCGCCTTCACACAACTAGAATTGCAATTTCGGAAGAAATTGCGTGTGAAGGCGAAGGCAGATGTTAAGTTACAAACGTTAAGCGTTAAAAATGATGAGCGGGAAGAATACAAAGGGAAAATAGATAATTGTGAAATAAATGGGAAAATGTTACAAATACATGTTACAAAAAGGTACAAATGATAAGCGTTAAAAATGAAACGTTACAAATGTTACAAAAAAGGTACAAATGATAAGCGTTGAAAATGATAAGGGGGAAGAATAAAGAGTAAAATAATTTATGACTCCCAATGTGGGAATCGAACCCACTACAGGAAACTGGCTCGGGTTGACATTTCCATTGTGTTTCCGACTGAGCTAATGAGGATCCTTCCTTCTTGCTGGTTGAATTTGGTTAATGTAATGAATGTGTTTGTTGAATGCGAATGCGTAATCAAAGTGGTGGAAATTGCTTAATGTAATGAATGTTGAATGCGAATGACAAAAGTTACAAATGATAACCGTTGAAAATGATAACCGGGAAGGATAAAGAGTTAAATAAATAATGACGCCCAATGTGGGAATCGAACTGACGCGGGTTGTGATACCACTCGGGAATGATGCTCGTGTACTGGAATCACTTGTGTTTCCCACGAGCTAATTGAGTCCCTTACTATGTCGTGGTTGCAATTGGTTAATGTAATGAATGTGTTTGTTGAATGCGAATACGTAATCAAAGTGGTGGAAATTGCTTAATGTAATGAATGTTGAATGCGAATGTTAGTTACAAATGATAAGCGTTGAAAATGATAAGCGGGAAGAATAAAGAGTAAAATAATTAATGACGCCCAATGTGGGAATCGAACCCACTACAGGAAACTGGCTCGGGTTGACATTGCCATTAAGAATGAATGGGGAAATAAAAGGCACAAATTTGCTAATTACTTAAAAACGGTAAATGTTATGAACGCGAAAAATACTGGCAAGCGTGCCATGAATTTTTGGAACGTGTGAAAGTTTGAACGAGGTGAATGGGTTGAAGCATGTGGGAGTAGTTAGATGTCAAAAAAGTGGGAGGAATAAGTTGTTTAATAATAAAGTACAATATCAATGTGTGAAGGCCTTCGCCTTCACACAATAACTAGAATTTTGCAATTTCTGGAGAAATTGCGTGTGAAGGCGAAATGTATGAATAACTTTTTCGGGGAATGCTGCCGAACGATGTTGAAACGTGTTGAATTACTTGAGAAATGTAGAATATTTGGAGAATTTGTGGTGAATTTCAAAATTGAAAGTTTGGAATATTTGGTAAGTGGGAAGTTGTGGAATAGGTAGGCAAAAGATGAACAGCTGAAAGTTGGAATGGG
The DNA here is from genome assembly GCF_033458585.1 of Syngnathus typhle. Classification (NCBI taxonomy): domain Eukaryota; kingdom Metazoa; phylum Chordata; class Actinopteri; order Syngnathiformes; family Syngnathidae; genus Syngnathus; species Syngnathus typhle. Next base: position 753,857 of record NC_083739.1, read on the forward strand.
TTGAAAAATGTAGAAATTAGAGTAAAAAACGAAATTTGGGAGAATTTGGTTGAATTTCAAATTTCGAATTTTTGGTAAGTGGGAAATTGTGGAATAGGTAGGCAAAAGATGTACAGTTGAAAGTTGGAACGGGTTGAATCAGTTAAAAAATGTAGAAGTTAGAGCAAATGTTGAATCCCCATAGAGAATGAATGGGAAAATAAGAAAAAGCAATTGCGCCAAAATCTTTCTAAATTTGGAACAAAACAAAAAAAACGGCCTCAGGAGGTTCACTTTTGGGATAAAAATGTTGAAACGGGTTAAATCGGACAATAAACGAAGACGTTAGCGCAAATGTAGCTATTTGGGGCACTTAGTGTTGAAATAAGGTCACTTCCGGCTTGATTCGGGTCATTTCCGGTCTAATTTGGGTCACTTCCGGTTTATTTGGGTCACTTCCGGTTTAAAACAGGCCACTTCCGGTTTAGCTGAGGTCACTTCCGGTTTATTTGGGGTCACTTCCGGTCTAAAAAGGTCACTTCCGGTTCATTTGTGGTCACTTCCGGTTTGATTTGGGGTCACTTCCGGTTTACCAGAGGTCACTTCCGGTCTATTTGGGGTCACTTCCGGTCTATTTGGGGTCACTTCCGGTTTATTTGGGTCACTTCCGGTTCGTCTGAGGTCACTTCCGGTTTATAAGGGGTCATTTCCGGTCTAAAAAGGTCACTTCCGGTACATTTGGGGTCACTTCCGGTTTGATTTGGGGTCACTTCCGGTTTACCTGAGGTCACTTCCGGTCTATTTGGGGTCACTTCCGGTTTAATTTGGGTCACTTCCGGTTCGTCTGAGGTCACTTCCGGTTTATTAGGGGTCATTTCCGGTCTAAAAAGGTCACTTCCGGTACATTTGGGGTCACTTCCGGTTTGATTTGGGGTCACTTCCGGTTTACCTGAGGTCACTTCCGGTCTATTTGGGGTCACTTTCGGTTTGATTTGGGCCACTTCCGGTTCATTCTGGGTTCATTGGTGGCACTTCAGGGTCATCCAAGATGGCCGCCACACTGGAATTGGGGGTCAAGGGTTGAATTGTGTAAGCATAGTGGAAGTGGGGGTGAATGGGAGTGAATGTGGGAAGAATAAGGTGAATTAAGTGAATAAATTTGGAATGGGTTGAATCTGTTGAAAAATGTAGAAATGAGAAGGGAAAAAGGAATTGGGTGTGAATTTCAAAATAAAAGATGTGAAGTTTTTGGTAAGTGGGAAGTTGTGGAATAGGTAGAAAAATGATGAACAGTTGAAAGTTGGAATGGGTTGAATCGGTTGAAAAATGTAGAAATGAGAAGGAGAAACGGAAATATTGGAGAATTGGGTGTGAATTTCAAAATAAAAGATGTGAAGTTTTTGGTAAGTGGGAAGTTGTGGAATAGGTAGAAAAATGATGAACAGTTGAAAGTTGGAATGGGTTGAATCGGTTGAAAAATGTAGAAATGAGAAGGGAAAAGGAATTGGGTGTGAATTTCAAAATAAAAGATGTGAAGCTTTTGGTAAGTGGGAAGTTGTGGAATCAGTAGAAAAATAATGAACAGTTGAAAGTTGGAATGGGTTGAATCGGTTGAAAAATGTAGAAATTAGAGTAGAAAAACGAAATTTTAGAGAATTTTGGTTGAATTTCAAAATAAAAGATGTGAAGTTTTTGGTAAGTGGGACGTTGTGGAATAGGTAGGCAAAAGATGAACAGTTGAAAGTTGGAACGAGTTGAATCGGTTGAAAAATGTAGAAGTTAGAGGTGAAAAACGAAATTTTGTGAAAATTTGTCGGAATTTTTAACGTGAAAACGTGAAATTTTCGAATTTGGGAATTTTGGGAATGTCGAGAATCCTTCCGAATGTGATTAGAATGTGCTGAATGATGTGAATTTCAAATTGGAACGACGTAAATGTGAAATGTCGAATGTGCCATTAAGAATGAATGGGGAAAAATTTGTCGGAATTTTGGGAATTTTGCGGAATCGGAAAATTTTCGGAACGAGCAAAATACAAGCGCTCGTCGCGTGAATATTTGGAATACGTGAAAAGTGGAATGGAGTGAATCGGATGAATTATGTGGAAGATGAAACGTGTCAAAAAAGTGTGGAGAAACGTAGAGAATAATAATAATAATAACTAGAATTTTGCAATTTCTGGAGAAATTGCGTGTGAAGGCGAAATGTATGAATAACTTCTTCGGGGAATGCTGCCGAACGATGTTGAAACGTGTTGAATTACTTGAGAAATGTAGAATATTTGGAGAATTTGTGGCGAATTTCAAAATAAAAGATGTGAAGTTTTTGGTAAGTGGGAAGTTGTGGAATAGGTCGAAAAATGATGAACAGTTGAAAGTTGGAATGGGTTGAATTGGTTGAAAAATGTAGAAATGAGAAGGGAAAAAGGAATTGGGTGTGAATTTCAAAATAAAAGATGTGAAGGTTTTGGGAAGTTGTGGAATAGGTCGAAAAATGATGAACAGTTGAAAGTTGGAATGGGTTGAATCGGTTGAAAAATGTAGAAATGAGAAGGGAAAAGGGAATTGGGTGTGAATTTCAAAATAAAAGATGTGAAGTTTTTGGTAAGTGGGAAGTTGTGGAATAGGTCGAAAAATGATGAACAGTTGAAAGTTGGAATGGGTTGAATCGGTTGAAAAATGTAGAAATGAGAAGGGAAAAGGGAATTGGGTGTGAATTTCAAAATAAAAGATGTGAAGTTTTTGGTAAGTGGGAAGTTGTGGAATAGGTAGAAAAATGATGAACAGTTGAAAGTTGGAATGGGTTGAATCGGTTGAAAAATGTAGAAATGAGAAGGGAAAAGGGAATTAGGTGTGAATTTCAAAATAAAAGAATTGAAGTTTTTGGTAAGTGGGAAGTTGTGGAATAGGTAGAAAAATGATGAACAGTTGAAAGTTGGAATGGGTTGAATCGGTTGAAAAATGTAGAAATGAGAAGGGAAAAAGGAATTGGGTGTGAATTTCAAAATAAAAGATGTGAAGTTTTTGGGAAGTTGTGGAATAGGTAGAAACATGATGAACAGTTGAAAGTTGGAATGGGTTGAATCGGTTGAAAAATGTAGAAATTAGAGTACAAAAACGGAATTTGAGAGAATCTTGGTTGAATTTCAAAATAAAAGATGTGAAATTTTTGGTAAGTGGGAAGTTGTGGAATAGGTAGAAAAATGATGAACAGTTGAAAGTTGGAATGGGTTGAATCGGTTGAAAAATGTAGAAATGAGAAGGGAAAAGGGAATTGGGTGTGAATTTCAAAATAAAAGATGTGAAGTTTTTGGTAAATGGGAAGTTGTGGAATAGGTCGAAAAATGATGAACAGTTGAAAGTTGGAATGGGTTGAATCGGTTGAAAAATGTAGAAATGAGAAGGGAAAGGGAATTGGGTGTGAATTTCAAAATAAAAGATGTGAAGCTTTTGGTAAGTGGGAAGTTGTGGAATCGGTAGAAAAATAATGAACAGTTGAAAGTTGGAATGGGTTGAATCGGTTGAAAAATGTAGAAATTAGAGTAGAAAAACGAAATTTTAGAGAATTTTGGTTGAATTTCAAAATAAAAGATGTGAAGTTTTTGGTAAGTGGGACGTTGTGGAATAGGTAGGCAAAGGATGAACAGTTGAAAGTTTGAACGAGTTGAATCGGTTGAAAAATGTAGAAGTTAGAGGTGAAAAACGAAATTTTGTGAAAATTTGTCGGAATTTTTAACGTGAAAACGTGAAATTTTCGAATTTGGGAATTTTGGGAATGTCGAGAATCCTTCCGAATGTGATTAGAATGTGTTGAATGATGTGAATTTGAAATTGGAACGACGTAAATGTGAAATGTAGAATGTGCCATTAAGAATGAATGGGGAAAAATTTGTCGGAATTTTGGGAATTTTGCGGAATCGGTAAATTTTCGGAACGAGAAAAATGGAAGCGCTCGTCGCGTGAATATTTGGAATACGTGAAAAGTGGAATGGAGTGAATCGGATGAATTATGTGGAAGATGAAACGTGTCGAAAAAGTGTGGAGAATAAAATAGAAGAATAATAATAACTAGAATTTTGCAATTTCTGGAGAAATTGCGTGTGAAGGCGAAATGTATGAATAACTTCTTCGGGGAATGCTGCCGAACGATGTTGAAACGTGTTGAATTACTTGAGAAATGTAGAATATTTGGAGAATTTGTGGCGAATTTCAAAATAAAAGATGTGAAGTTTTTGGTAAGTGGGAAGTTGTGGAATAGGTCGAAAAATGATGAACAGTTGAAAGTTGGAATGGGTCGAATCGGTTGAAAAATGTAGAAATGAGAAGGGAAAAGGGAATTGGGTGTGAATTTCAAAATAAAAGATGTGAAGTTTTTGGTAAGTGGGAAGTTGTGGAATAGGTAGAAAAATGATGAACAGTTGAAAGTTGGAATGGGTTGAATCGGTTGAAAAATGTAGAAATGAGAAGGGAAAAGGGAATTGGGTGTGAATTTCAAAATAAAAGACGTGAAGTTTTTGGTAAGTGGGAAGTTGTGGAATAGGTAGAAAAATGATGAACAGTTGAAAGTTGGAATGGGTTGAATCGGTTGAAAAATGTAGAAATGAGAAGGGAAAAGGGAATTGGGTGTGAATTTCAAAATAAAAGATGTGAAGTTTTTGGTAAGTGGGAAGTTGTGGAATAGGTAGAAAAATGATGAACAGTTGAAAGTTGGAATGGGTTGAATCGGTTGAAAAATGTAGAAATGAGAAGGGAAAAAGGAATTGGGTGTGAATTTCAAAATAAAAGATGTGAAGTTTTTGGGAAGTTGTGGAATAGGTAGAAAAATGATGAACAGTTGAAAGTTGGAATGGGTTGAATTGGTTGAAAAATGTAGAAATTAGAGTACAAAAACGGAATTTGAGAGAATTTTGGTTGAATTTCAAAATAAAAGATGTGAAGTTTTTGGTAAGTGGGAAGTTGTGGAATAGGTAGAAAAATGATGAACAGTTGAAAGTTGGAATGGGTTGAATCGGTTGAAAAATGTAGAAATGAGAAGGGAAAAGGAAATTGGGTGTGAATTTCAAAATAAAAGATGTGAAGTTTTTGGTAAGTGGGAAGTTGTGGAATAGGTAGAAAAATTATGAACAGTTGAAAGTTGGAATGGGTTGAATCGGTTGAAAAATGTAGAAATGAGAAGGGAAAAGGAATTGGGTGTGAATTTCAAAATAAAAGATGTGAAGCTTTTGGTAAGTGGGAAGTTGTGGAATCGGTAGAAAAATAATGAACAGTTGAAAGTTGGAATGGGTTGAATCGGTTGAAAAATGTAGAAATTAGAGTAGAAAAACGAAATTTTAGAGAATTTTGGTTGAATTTCAAAATAAAAGATGTGAAGTTTTTGGTAAGTGGGACGTTGTGGAATAGGTAGGCAAAAGATGAACAGTTGAAAGTTGGAACGAGTTGAATCGGTTGAAAAATGTAGAAGTTAGAGCTGAAAAACGAAATTTTGTGGAAATTTGTCGGAATTTTTAACGTGAAAACGTGAAATTTTCGAATTTGGGAATTTTGGGAATGTCGAGAATCCTTCCGAATGTGATTAGAATGTGCTGAATGATGTGAATTTCAAATTGGAACGACGTAAATGTGAAATGTCGAATGTGCCATTAAGAATGAATGGGGAAAAATTTGTCGGAATTTGGGGAATTTTGCGGAATCGGTAAATTTTCGGAACGAGAAAAATGGAAGCGCTCGTCGCGTGAATATTTGGAATACGTGAAAAGTGGAATGGAGTGAATCGGATGAATTATGTGGAAGCTGAAACGTGTCAAAAAAGTGTGGAGAATAAAATAGAAGAATAATAATAATAACTAGAATTTTGCAATTTCTGGAGAAATTGCGTGTGAAGGCGAAATGTATGAATAACTTTTTCGGGGAATGCTGCCGAACGATGTTGAAACGTGTTGAATTACTTGAGAAATGTAGAATATTTGGAGAATTTGTGGTGAATTTCAAAATTGAAAGTTTGGAATATTTGGTAAGTGGGAAGTTGTGGAATAGGTAGGCAAAAGATGAACAGTTGAAAGTTGGAATGGGTTGAATCGGTAGAAAAATGTAGAAGTTAGAGTAGAAAAACGAAATTTTGGAGAATTTGGTTGAATTTTAAATTTGGAATTGTTGGTAAGTGGGAAGTTGTGGAATAGGTAGGCAAAAGATGAACAGTTGAAAGTTGGAACGGGTTGAATCAGTTAAAAAATGTAGAAGTTAGAGCAAATGTTGAATCCCCATAGAGAATGAATGGGAAAATAAAAAAAAGCAATTGCGCCAAAATCTTTCTAAATTTGGAACAAAACCAAAAAAAACGGCCTCAGGAGGTTCACTTTTGGGGTAAAAATGTTGAAACGGGTTAAATCGGACAAAAAACGAAGACGTTAGCGCAAATGTAGCCATTTGGGGCACTTAGTGTTGAAATAAGGTCACTTCCGGCTTGATTCGGGTCATTTCCGGTGTAATTTGGGTCACTTCCGGTTTATTTGGGTCACTTCCGGTTTAAAATCGGTCACTTCCGGTTTAGCTGAGGTCACTTCCGGTTTATTTTGGGTCATTTCCGGTCTAAAAAGGTCACTTCCGGTTCATTTGGGGTCACTTCCGGTTTGATTTGGGGTCACTTCCGGTTTACCAGAGGTCACTTCCGGTCTATTTGGGGTCACTTCCGGTCTATCTGGGGTCACTTCCGGTTTATTTGGGTCACTTCCGGTTTAATTTGGGTCACTTCCGGTTCGTCTGAGGTCACTTCCGGTTTATTAGGGGTCATTTCCGGTCTAAAAAGGTCACTTCCGGTACATTTGGGGTCACTTCCGGTTTGATTTGGGGTCACTTCCGGTTTACCTGAGGTCACTTCCGGTCTATTTGGGGTCACTTTCGGTTTGATTTTGGGCACTTCCGGTTCATTCTGGGTTCATTGGTGGCACTTCAGGGTCATCCAAGATGGCCGCCACACTGGAATTGGGGGTCAAGGGTTGAATTGTGTAAGCATAGTGGAAGTGGGGGTGAATGGGAGTGAATGTGGGAAGAATAAGGTGAATTAAGTGAATAAATTTGGAATGGGTTGAATCGGTTGAAAAATGTAGAAATGAGAAGGGAAAAAGGAATTGGGTGTGAATTTCAAAATAAAAGATGTGAAGTTTTTGGTAAGTGGGAAGTTGTGGAATAGGTAGAAAAATGATGAACAGTTGAAAGTTGGAATGGGTTGAATCGGTTGAAAAATGTAGAAATGAGAAGGGAAAAAGGAATTGGGTGGGAATTTCAAAATAAAAGATGTGAAGTTTTTGGGACGTGGGAAGTTGTGGAATAGGTAGAAAAATGATGAACAGTTGAAAGTTGGAATGGGTTGAATCGGTTGAAAAATGTAGAAATGAGAAGGAGAAAAGGAAATATTGGAGAATTGGGTGTGAATTTCAAAATAAAAGATGTGAAGTTTTTGGTAAGTGGGAAGTTGTGGAATAGGTAGAAAAATGATGAACAATTGAAAGTTGGAATGGGTTGAATCGGTTGAAAAATGTAGAAATGAGAAGGGAAAAGGAATTGGGTGTGAATTTCAAAATAAAAGATGTGAAGCTTTTGGTAAGTGGGAAGTTGTGGAATCAGTAGAAAAATAATGAACAGTTGAAAGTTGGAATGGGTTGAATCGGTTGAAAAATGTAGAAATTAGAGTAGAAAAACGAAATTTTAGAGAATTTTGGTTGAATTTCAAAATAAAAGAGGTGAAGTTTTTGGTAAGTGGGACGTTGTGGAATAGGTAGGCAAAAGATGAACAGTTGAAAGTTGGAACGAGTTGAATCGGTTGAAAAATGTAGAAGTTAGAGGTGAAAAACGAAATTTCGTGAAAATTTGTCGGAATTTTTAACGTGAAAACGTGAAATTTTCGAATTTGGGAATTTTGGGAATGTCGAGAATCCTTCCGAATGTGATTAGAATGTGCTGAATGATGTGAATTTCAAATTGGAACGACGTAAATGTGAAATGTCGAATGTGCCATTAAGAATGAATGGGGAAAAATTTGTCGGAATTTTGGGAATTTTGCGGAATCGGAAAATTTTCGGAACGAGAAAAATACAAGCGCTCGTCGCGTGAATATTTGGAATACGTGAAAAGTGGAATGGAGTGAATCGGATGAATTATGTGGAAGATGAAACGTGTCAAAAAAGTGTGGAGAAACGTAGAGAATAATAATAATAACTAGAATTTTGCAATTTCTGGAGAAATTGCGTGTGAAGGCGAAATGTATGAATAACTTCTTCGGGGAATGCTGCCGAACGATGTTGAAACGTGTTGAATTACTTGAGAAATGTAGAATATTTGGAGAATTTGTGGCGAATTTCAAAATAAAAGATGTGAAGTTTTTGGTAAGTGGGAAGTTGTGGAATAGGTCGAAAAATGATGAACAGTTGAAAGTTGGAATGGGTTGAATTGGTTGAAAAATGTAGAAATGAGAAGGGAAAAAGGAATTGGGTGTGAATTTCAAAATAAAAGATGTGAAGGTTTTGGGAAGTTGTGGAATAGGTCGAAAAATGATGAACAGTTGAAAGTTGGAATGGGTTGAATCGGTTGAAAAATGTAGAAATGAGAAGGGAAAAGGGAATTGGGTGTGAATTTCAAAATAAAAGATGTGAAGTTTTTGGTAAGTGGGAAGTTGTGGAATAGGTCGAAAAATGATGAACAGTTGAAAGTTGGAATGGGTTGAATCGGTTGAAAAATGTAGAAATGAGAAGGGAAAAGGGAATTGGGTGTGAATTTCAAAATAAAAGATGTGAAGTTTTTGGTAAGTGGGAAGTTGTGGAATAGGTAGAAAAATGATGAACAGTTGAAAGTTGGAATGGGTTGAATCGGTTGAAAAATGTAGAAATGAGAAGGGAAAAGGGAATTAGGTGTGAATTTCAAAATAAAAGAATTGAAGTTTTTGGTAAGTGGGAAGTTGTGGAATAGGTAGAAAAATGATGAACAGTTGAAAGTTGGAATGGGTTGAATCGGTTGAAAAATGTAGAAATGAGAAGGGAAAAAGGAATTGGGTGTGAATTTCAAAATAAAAGATGTGAAGTTTTTGGGAAGTTGTGGAATAGGTAGAAACATGATGAACAGTTGAAAGTTGGAATGGGTTGAATCGGTTGAAAAATGTAGAAATTAGAGTACAAAAACGGAATTTGAGAGAATCTTGGTTGAATTTCAAAATAAAAGATGTGAAATTTTTGGTAAGTGGGAAGTTGTGGAATAGGTAGAAAAATGATGAACAGTTGAAAGTTGGAATGGGTTGAATCGGTTGAAAAATGTAGAAATGAGAAGGGAAAAGGGAATTGGGTGTGAATTTCAAAATAAAAGATGTGAAGTTTTTGGTAAATGGGAAGTTGTGGAATAGGTCGAAAAATGATGAACAGTTGAAAGTTGGAATGGGTTGAATCGGTTGAAAAATGTAGAAATGAGAAGGGAAAGGGAATTGGGTGTGAATTTCAAAATAAAAGATGTGAAGCTTTTGGTAAGTGGGAAGTTGTGGAATCGGTAGAAAAATAATGAACAGTTGAAAGTTGGAATGGGTTGAATCGGTTGAAAAATGTAGAAATTAGAGTAGAAAAACGAAATTTTAGAGAATTTTGGTTGAATTTCAAAATAAAAGATGTGAAGTTTTTGGTAAGTGGGACGTTGTGGAATAGGTAGGCAAAGGATGAACAGTTGAAAGTTTGAACGAGTTGAATCGGTTGAAAAATGTAGAAGTTAGAGGTGAAAAACGAAATTTTGTGAAAATTTGTCGGAATTTTTAACGTGAAAACGTGAAATTTTCGAATTTGGGAATTTTGGGAATGTCGAGAATCCTTCCGAATGTGATTAGAATGTGTTGAATGATGTGAATTTGAAATTGGAACGACGTAAATGTGAAATGTAGAATGTGCCATTAAGAATGAATGGGGAAAAATTTGTCGGAATTTTGGGAATTTTGCGGAATCGGTAAATTTTCGGAACGAGAAAAATGGAAGCGCTCGTCGCGTGAATATTTGGAATACGTGAAAAGTGGAATGGAGTGAATCGGATGAATTATGTGGAAGATGAAACGTGTCGAAAAAGTGTGGAGAATAAAATAGAAGAATAATAATAATAATAATAATAGAGAATGGTGTAGAATAACATATGTGTGAAGGCCTTCGCCTTCACACAATAATAATAGAGAATGGTGTAGAATAACATATGTGTGAAGGCCTTCGCCTTCACACAATAATAATAGAGAATGGTGTAGAATAACATATGTGTGAAGGCCTTCGCCTTCACACAATAATAATAATAGAGAATGGTGTAGAATAACATATGTGTGAAGGCCTTCGCCTTCACACAATAATAGAGAATGGTGTAGAATAACATATGTGTGAAGGCCTTCGCCTTCACACAACTAGAATTGCAATTTCGGAAGAAATTGCGTGTGAAGGCGAAGGCAGATGTTAAGTTACAAACGTTAAGCGTTAAAAATGATGAGCGGGAAGAATACAAAGGGAAAATAGATAATTGTGAAATAAATGGGAAAATGTTACAAATACATGTTACAAAAAGGTACAAATGATAAGCGTTAAAAATGAAATGTTACAAATGTTACAAAAAAGGTACAAATGATAAGCGTTGAAAATGATAAGGGGGAAGAATAAAGAGTAAAATAATTTATGACTCCCAATGTGGGAATCGAACCCACTACAGGAAACTGGCTCGGGTTGACACAATGGAAATCATTGTGTTTCCGACTGAGCTAATGAGGATCCTTCCTTCTTGCTGGTTGAATTTGGTTAATGTAATGAATGTGTTTGTTGAATGCGAATGCGTAATCAAAGTGGTGGAAATTGCTTAATGTAATGAATGTTGAATGCGAATGACAAAAGTTACAAATGATAACCGTTGAAAATGATAACCGGGAAGGATAAAGAGTAAAATAAATAATGACGCCCAATGTGGGAATCGAACTGACGCGGGTTTTGATACCACTCGGGAATGATGCTCGTGTACTGGAATCACTTGTGTTTCCCACGAGCTAATTGAGTCCCTTACTATGTCATGGTTGCAATTGGTTAATGTAATGAATGTGTTTGTTGAATGCGAATACGTAATCAAAGTGGTGGAAATTGCTTAATGTAATGAATGTTGAATGCGAATGTTAGTTACAAATGATAAGCGTTAAAATGATAAGCGGGAAGAATAAAGAGTAAAATAATTAATGACGCCCAATGTGGGAATCGAACCCACTACAGGAAACTGGCTCGGGTTGACATTGCCATTAAGAATGAATGGGGAAATAAAAGGCACAAATTTGCTAATTACTTAAAAACGGTAAATGTTATGAACGCGGAAAATACTGGCAAGCGTGCCATGAATTTTTGGAACGTGTGAAAGGTTGAACGAGGTGAATCGGTTGAAGCATGTGGGAGTAGTTAGATGTCAAAAAAGTGGGAGGAATAAGTTGTTTAATAATAAAGTACAATATCAATGTGTGAAGGCCTTCGCCTTCACACAACTAGAATTTTGCAATTTCTGGAGAAATTGCGTGTGAAGGCGAAATGTATGAATAACTTTTTCGGGGAATGCTGCCGAACGATGTTGAAACGTGTTGAATTACTTGAGAAATGTAGAATATTTGGAGAATTTGTGGTGAATTTCAAAATTGAAAGTTTGGAATATTTGGTAAGTGGGAAGTTGTGGAATAGGTAGGCAAAAGATGAACAGTTGAAAGTTGGAATGGGTTGAATCGGTAGAAAAATGTAGAAGTTAGAGTAGAAAAACGAAATTTTGGAGAATTTGGTTGAATTTTAAATTTGGAATTGTTGGTAAGTGGGAAGTTGTGGAATAGGTAGGCAAAAGATGAACAGTTGAAAGTTGGAACGGGTTGAATCAGTTAAAAAATGTAGAAGTTAGAGCAAATGTTGAATCCCCATAGAGAATGAATGGGAAAATAAAAAAAAGCAATTGCGCCAAAATCTTTCTAAATTTGGAACAAAACCAAAAAAAACGGCCTCAGGAGGTTCACTTTTGGGGTAAAAATGTTGAAACGGGTTAAATCGGACAAAAAACGAAGACATTAGCGCAAATGTAGCTATTTGGGGCACTTAGTGTTGAAATAAGGTCACTTCCGGCTTGATTCGGGTCATTTCCGGTCTAATTTGGGTCACTTCCGGTTTATTTGGGTCACTTCCGGTTTAAAACAGGTCACTTCCGGTTTAGCTGAGGTGACTTCCGGTTTATTTGGGGTCATTTCCGGTCTAAAAAGGTAACTTCCGGTTCATTTTGAGTCACTTCCGGTTTGATTTGGGGTCACTTCCGGTTTACCAGAGGTCACTTCCGGTCTATTTGGGGTCACTTCCGGTCTATTTGGGGTCACTTCCGGTTTATTTGGGTCACTTCCGGTTTAATTTGGGTCACTTCCGGTTCGTCTGAGGTCACTTCCGGTTTATTAGGGGTCATTTCTGGTCAAAAAAGGTCACTTCCGGTACATTTGGGGTCACTTCCGGTTTGATTTGGGGTCACTTCCGGTTTACGTGAGGTCACTTCCGGTCTATTTGGGGTCACTATCGGTTTGATTTGGGGCACTTCCGGTTTAATTTGGGTCACTTCCGGTTCGTCTGAGGTCACTTCCGGTTCGTCTGAGGTCACTTCCGGTTTATCAGGGGTCATTTCCGGTCTAAAAAGGGCACTTCCGGTACATTTGGGGTCACTTCCGGTTTGATTTGGGGTCACTTCCGGTTTACCTGAGGTCACTTCCGGTCTATTTGGGGTCACTTTCGGTTTGATTTGGGGCACTTCCGGTTCATTTTGGGTTCATTGGGGGCACTTGAGGGTCAATCCAAGATGGCCGCCACACTGGAATTGGGGGTCAAGGGTTGAATGTGTAAGCGTAGTGGAAGTGGGGGTGAATGGGAGTGAATGTGGGAAGCATAAGGTGAATGCATTTGGAATGGGTTGAATCGGTCGAAAAATGTAGAAATTAGAGTAGAAAAACGAAATTTTAGAGAATTTTGGTTGAATTTCAAATTTGAAAATTTGGAATTTTTGGTAAGTGGGAAGTTGTGGAATAGGTAGAAAAATGATGAACAGTTGAAAGTTGGAATGGGTTGAATCGGTTGAAAAATGTAGAAATGAGAAGGGGAAAAGGAATTGGGTGCGAATTTCAAAATAAAAGATGTGAAGTTTTTGGTAAGTGGGAAGTTGTGGAATAGGTAGAAAAATGATGAACAGTTGAAAGTTGGAATGTGTTGAATCGGTTGAAAAATGTAGAAATGAGAAAGGAAAAGGAAATTGGGTGTGAATTTCAAAATAAAAGATGTGAAGTTTTTGGTAAGTGGGAAGTTGTGGAATAGGTGGAAAAATGATGAACAGTTGAAAGTTGGAATGGGTTGAATCGGTTGAAAAATGTAGAAATGAGAAGGGAAAAGGAATTGGGTGTGAATTTCAAAATAAAAGATGTGAAGTATTTGGGAAGTTGTGGAATAGGTAGAAAAATGATGAACAGTTGAAAGTTGGAATGGGTTGAATCGGTTGAAAAATGTGGAAATTAGAGTACAAAAACGGAATTTGAGAGAATTTTGGTTGAATTTCAAAATAAAATATGTGAAGTTTTTGGTAAGTGGGAAGTTGTGGAATAGGTTGAAAAATGATGAACAGTGGAAAGTTGGAATGGGTTGAATCGGTTGAAAAATGTAGAAATGAGAAGGGAAAAGGAAATTGGGTGTGAATTTCAAAATAAAAGATGTGAAGTTTTTGGTAAGTGGGAAGTTGTGGAATAGGTAGAAAAATGATGAACAGTTGAAAGTTGGAATGGGTTGAATCGGTTGAAAAATGTAGAAATGAGAAGGGAAAAGGAAATTGGGTGTGAATTTCAAAATAAAAGATGTGAAGCTTTTGGTAAGTGGGAAGTTGTGGAATCGGTAGAAAAATGATGAACAGTTGAAAGTTGGAATGGGTTGAATCGGTAGAAAAATGTAGAAATTAGAGTAGAAAAACGAAATTTTAGAGAATTTTGGTTGAATTTTAAAATAAAAGATGTGAAGTTTTTGGTAAGTGGGACGTTGTGGAATAGGTAGGCAAAAGATGAACAGTTGAAAGTTGGAACGAGTTGAATCGGTTGAAAAATGTAGAAGTTAGAGGTGAAAAACGAAATTTTGTGAAAATTTGTCGGAATTTTTAACGTGAAAACGAGAAATTTTCGAATTTGGGAATTTTGGGAATGTCGAGAATCCTTCCGAATGTGATTAGAATGTGCTGAATGATGTGAATTTCAAATTGGAACGACGTAAATGTGAAATGTCGAATGTGCCATTAAGAATGAATGGGGAAAAATTTGTCGGAATTTGGGGAATTTTGCGGAATCGGAAAATTTTCGGAACGAGAAAAATATAAGCGCTCATGTCGTGAATATTTGGAATACGTGAAAAGTGGAATGGAGTGAATCGGATGAATTATGTGGAAGATGAAACGTGTCAAAAAAGTGTGGAGAATCGTAGAGAATAATAATAATAATAATAACTAGAATTGCAATTTCGGAAGAAATTGCGTGTGAAGGCGAAGGCAGATGTTAAGTTACAAACGTTAAGCGTTAAAAATGATGAGCGGGAAGAATACAAAGGGAAAATAGATAATTGTGAAATAAATGGGAAAATGTTACAAATACATGTTACAAAAAGGTACAAATGATAAGCGTTAAAAATGAAACGTTACAAATGTTACAAAAAAGGTACAAATGATAAGGGGGAAGAATAAAGAGTAAAATAATTTATGACGCCCAAAGTGGGAATCGAACCCACTACAGGAAACTGGCGCAGGTTGACATTGCCATTGTGTTTCCAACTGAGCTAATCAGGTTCCTACCTCAGAACCTGTTGAATTTGGTTAATGTAATGAATGTGTTTGTTGAATGCGAATGCGTAATCAAAGTGGTGGAAATTGCTTAATGTAATGAATGTTGAATGCGAATGACAAAAGTTACAAATGATAACCGTTGAAAATGATAACCGGGAAGGATAAAGAGTAAAATAAATAATGACGCCCAATGTGGGAATCGAACTGACGCGGGTTTTGATACCACTCGGGAATGATGCTCGTGTACTGGAATCACTTGTGTTTCCCACGAGCTAATTGAGTCCCTTACTATGTCGTGGTTGCAATTGGTTAATGTAATGAATGTGTTTGTTGAATGCGAATACGTAATCAAAGTGGTGGAAATTGCTTAATGTAATGAATGTTGAATGCGAATGTTAGTTACAAATGATAAGCGTTGAAAATGATAAGCGGGAAGAATAAAGAGTAAAATAATTAATGACGCCCAATGTGGGAATCGAACCCACTACAGGAAACTGGCTCGGGTTGACATTGCCATTAAGAATGAATGGGGAAATAAAAGGCACAAATTTGCTAATTACTTAAAAACGGTAAATGTTATGAACGCGAAAAATACTGGCAAGCGTGCCATGAATTTTTGGAACGTGTGAAAGGTTGAACGAGGTGAATCGGTTGAAGCATGTGGGAGTAGTTAGATGTCAAAAAAGTGGGAGGAATAAGTTGTTTAATAATAAAGTACAATATCAATGTGTGAAGGCCTTCGCCTTCACACAATAATAATAATAATAATAGAGAATGGTGTAGAATAACATATGTGTGAAGGCCTTCGCCTTCACACAATAATAATAATAGAGAATGGTGTAGAATAACATATGTGTGAAGGCCTTCGCCTTCACACAATAATAGAGAATGGTGTAGAATAACATATGTGTGAAGGCCTTCGCCTTCACACAATAAAGTTAATGGAGTAGAATAACATATGTGTGAAGGCCTTCGCCTTCACACAATAATAACTAGAATTTGCAATTCCTGAAGGAATTGCGTGTGAAGGTGAAGAAGTTGAATAAATATTTAAGGAATGTTGCAGAATGATGTTGAAACGAGTTGAATCGGTTGAAAAATGTAGAAATGAGAAGGGAAAAAGGAATTGGGTGTGAATTTCAAAATAAAAGATGTGAAATTTTTGGTAAGTTGTGGAATAGGTAGAAAAAAGATGAACAGTTGAAAGTTGGAATGGGTTGAATCGGTTGAAAAATGTAGAAATGAGAAGGGAAAAAGGAATTGGGTGTGAATTTCAAAATAAAAGAAGTGAAGTTTTTGGTAAGTGGGAAGTTGTTGAATAGGTAGAGAAAAGATGAACAGTTGAAAGTAGGAATGGGTTGAATCGGTTGAAAAATGTAGAAATGAGAAGGGAAAAAGGAATTGGGCGTGAATTTCAAAATAAAAGATGTGAATTTTTTGGTAAGTGGGAACTTGTGGAATAGGTAGAAAAATGATGAACAGTTGAAAGTTGGAATGGGTTGAATCGGTTGAAAAATGTAGAAATGAGAAGGGGAAAAGGAATTGGGTGTGAATTTCAAAATAAAAGATGTGAAGTTTTTGGTAAGTCGGAAGTTGTGGAATAGGTAGAAGAATGATGAACAGTTGAAAGTTGGAATGGGTTGAATCGGTTGAAAAATGTAGAAATGAGAAGGGAAAAAGGAAGTGGGTGTGAATTTCAAAATAAAAGATGTGAAGTTTTTGGTAAGGGGGAAGTTGTGGAATAGGTAGAAAAATGATGAACAGTTGAAAGTTGGAATGGGTTGAATCAGTTGAAAAATGTAGAAATGAGAAGGGAAAAAGGAATTGGGAGTGAATTTCAAAATAAAAGATGTGAATTTTTTGGTAAGTGGGAAGTTGTGGAATAGGTAGAAAAATGATGAACAGTTGAAAGTTGGAATGGGTTGAATCGGTTGAAAAATGTAGAAATGAGAAGGGAAAAAGGAATTGGGTGTGAATTTCAAAATAAAAGAAGTGAAGTTTTTGATAAGTGGGAAGTTGTTGAATAGGTAGAAAAATGATGAACAGTTGAAAGTTGGAATGGGTTGGATCGGTTGAAAAATGTAGAAATGAGAAGGGGAAAAGGAATTGGGTGTGAATTTCAAAATAAAAGAAGTGAAGTTTTTGATAAGTGGGAAGTTGTTGAATAGGTAGAAAAATTATGAACAGTTGAAAGTTGGAATGGGTTGAATCGGTTGAAAAATGTAGAAATTAGAGTAGAAAAAAGGAAATTTTAGAGAATTTTGGTTGAATTTCAAAATAAAAGATGTGAAGTTTTTGGTAAGTGGGAAGTTGTGGAATAGGTAGAGAAAAGATGAACAGTTGAAAGTTGGAATGGGTTGAATCGGTTGAAAAATGTAGAAATGAGAAGGGAAAAGGGAAAAAGGAATAGAGTGTGAATTTCAAAATAAAAGATGAAAACGTGAAAATGTTGAATTTGGCAAGTTTGGGAATGTCCCCAATGTGATTTGAATGTGTTGAATTATGTGAATTTCAAACTGGAACAACATAAATGTGAAATGTTGAATCTGCCATTAAGAATGAATGGGGCAAAAATCGCCGTAAATTTGTGAATTTTGCGAAAACGGAAAATTTTTGGAAGGAAAAAAATCTAAGCAGTGTTGCCATGAATATTTGGAATAAGTGAAAAGTGGAATGGAGTGAATCGGTTGAAGTATGTGGAAGTAGTTAAGCGCCGAAAAAGTGGGCAGAATAAGTAGAATAATAACTAGAATTTGCAATTCCTGAAGGAATTGCGTGTGAAGGTGAAGAAGTTGAATAAATATTGAAGGAATGCTGCAGAATGATGTTGAAACGAGTTGAATCGGTTGAAAAATGTAGAAATGAGAAGGAAAAAAGGAATTGGGCGTGAATTTCAAAATAAAAGACGTGAAGTTTTTGGTAAGTTGTGGAATAGGTAGAAAAATGATGAACAGTTGAAAGTTGAAATGGGTTGAATCGGTTGAAAAATGTAGAAATGAGAAGGGAAAAAGGAATTGGGTGTGAATTTCAAAATAAAAGATGTGAAGTTTTTGGTAAGTGGGAAGTTGTGGAATAGGTAGAAGAATGATGAACAATTGAAAGTTGGAATGGGTTGAATCGGTTGAAAAATGTAGAAATGAGAAGGGAAAAAGGAAGTGGGTGTGAATTTCAAAATAAAAGATGTGAAGTTTTTGGTAAGGGGGAAGTTGTGGAATAGGTAGAAAAATGATGAACAGTTGAAAGTTGGAATGGGTTGAATCAGTTGAAAAATGTAGAAATGAGAAGGGAAAAAGGAATTGGGAGTGAATTTCAAAATAAAAGATGTGAATTTTTTGGTAAGTGGGAAGTTGTGGAATAGGTAGAAAAATGATGAACAGTTGAAAGTTGGAATGGGTTGAATCGGTTGAAAATGTAGAAAGGAGAAGGGAAAAAGGAATTGGGTGTGAATTTCAAAATAAAAGAAGTGAAGTTTTTGATAAGTGGGAAGTTGTTGAATAGGTAGAAAAATGATGAACAGTTGAAAGTTGGAATGGGTTGGATCGGTTGAAAAATGTAGAAATGAGAAGGGAAAAAGGAATTGGGTGTGAATTTCAAAATAAAAGAAGTGAAGTTTTTGATAAGTGGGAAGTTGTTGAATAGGTAGAAAAATTATGAACAGTTGAAAGTTGGAATGGGTTGAATCGGTTGAAAAATGTAGAAATTAGAGTAGAAAAAAGGAAATTTTAGAGAATTTTGGTTGAATTTCAAAATAAAAGATGTGAAGTTTTTGGTAAGTGGGAAGTTGTGGAATAGGTAGAGAAAAGATGAACAGTTGAAAGTTGGAATGGGTTGAATCGGTTGAAAAATGTAGAAATGAGAAGGGAAAAGGGAAAAAGGAATAGAGTGTGAATTTCAAAATAAAAGATGAAAACGTGAAAATGTTGAATTTGGCAAGTTTGGGAATGTCCCCAATGTGATTTGAATGTGTTGAATTATGTGAATTTCAAACTGGAACAACATAAATGTGAAATGTTGAATCTGCCATTAAGAATGAATGGGGCAAAAATCGCCGTAAATTTGTGAATTTTGCGAAAACGGAAAATTTTTGGAAGGAAAAAAATCTAAGCAGTGTTGCCATGAATATTTGGAATAAGTGAAAAGTGGAATGGAGTGAATCGGTTGAAGTATGTGGAAGTAGTTAAGCGCCGAAAAAGTGGGCAGAATAAGTAGAATAATAACTAGAATTTGCAATTCCTGAAGGAATTGCGTGTGAAGGTGAAGAAGTTGAATAAATATTGAAGGAATGCTGCAGAATGATGTTGAAACGAGTTGAATCGGTTGAAAAATGTGGAAATGAGAAGGGAAAAAGGAAATGGGTGTGAATTTCAAAATAAAAGATGTGAAGTTTTTGTTAAGTTGTGGAATAGGTAAAGAAATGATGAACAGTTGAAAGTTGGAATGGGTTGAATCGGTTGAAAAATGTAGAAATGAGAAGGGAAAAAGGAATTGGTTGTGAATTTCAAAATAAAAGAAGTGAAGTTTTTGGTAAGTGGGAAGTTGTTGAATAGGTAGAGAAAAGATGAACAGTTGAAAGTTGGAATGGGTTGAATCGGTTGAAAAATGTAGAAATTAGAGTAGAAAAAAGGAAATTTTAGAGAATTTTGGTTGAATTTCAAAATAAAAGATGTGAAGTTTTTGGTAAGTGGGAAGTTGTGGAATAGGTAGAGAAAAGATGAACAGTTGAAAGTTGGAATGGGTTGAATCGGTTGAAAAATGTAGAAATGAAAAGGGAAAAGGGAAAAAGGAATTGTGTGTGAATTTCAAAATAAAAGATGAAAACGTGAAAACGTTGAATTTGGCAAGTTTGGGAATGTCCCCAATGTGATTTGAATGTGTTGAATTATGTGAATTTCAAACTGGAAGAACGTAAATGTGAAATGTTGAATCTGCCATTAAGAATGAATGGGGCGAAAATCGCCGTAAATTTGTGAATTTTGCGAAAACGGAAAATTTTTGGAACGAGAAAAATGTGAGCGCCCATGCCATGAATATTTGGAATAAGTGAAAAGTGGAATGGAGTGAATCGGTTGAAGTATGTGGAAGTAGTTAAGCACCAAAAAAGTGGGCAGAATAAGTAGAATAATAATAATAACTAGAATTTGCAATTCCTGAAGGAATTGCGTGTGAAGGTGAAGAAGTTGAATAAATATTGAAGGAATGCTGCAGAATGATGTTGAAACGAGTTGAATCGGTTGAAAAATGTGGAAATGAGAAGGGAAAAAGGAAATGGGTGTGAATTTCAAAATAAAAGATGTGAAGTTTTTGGTAAGTGGGAAGTTGTTGAATAGGTAGAGAAAAGATGAACAGTTGAAAGTTGGAATGGGTTGAATCGGTTGAAAAATGTAGAAATTAGAAGGGAAAAAGGAATTGGGCGTGAATTTCAAAATAAAAGATGTGAAGTTTTTGGTAAGTGGGAAGTTGTGGAATAGGTAGAAAAATGATGAACAGTTGAAAGTTGGAATGGGTTGAATCGGTTGAAAAATGTAGAAATGAGAAGGGAAAAAGGAATTGAGTGTGAATTTCAAAATAAAAGAAGTGAAGTTTTTGGTAAGTGGGAAGTTGTTGAATAGGTAGAGAAAAGATGAACAGTTGAAAGTTGGAATGGGTTGAATCGGTTGAAAAATGTAGAAATTAGAGTAGAAAAAGGAAATTTTAGGGAATTTTGGTTGAATTTCAAAATTAAAGATGTGAAGTTTTTGGTAAGTGGGAAGTTGTGGAATAGGTAGAGAAAAGATGAACAGTGGAAAGTTGGAATGGGTTGAATCGGTTGAAAAATGTAGAAATGAGAAAGGAAAAGGGAAAAAGGAATTGGGTGTGAATTTCAAAATAAAAGATGAAAACGTGAAAATGTTGAATTTGGCAAGTTTGGGAATGTCCCCAATGTGATTTGAATGTGTTGAATGAGGTGAATTTCAAACTGGAACAACGTAAATGTGAAATGTTGAATCTGCCATTAAGAATGAATGGGGCAAAAATCGCCATAAATTTATGAATTATGCGAAAACGGAAAATTTTTGGAATGAGAAAAATGTGAGCACACTTGCCATGAATATTTGGAATAAGTGAAAAGTGGAATGGAGTGAATCGGTTGAAGTATGTGGAAGTAGTTAAGCACCAAAAAAGTGGGCAGAATAAGTAGAATAATAACTAGAATTTGCAATTCCTGAAGGAATTGCGTGTGAAGGTGAAGAAGTTGAATAAATATTGAAGGAATGCTGCAGAATGATGTTGAAACGAGTTGAATCGGTTGAAAAATGTGGAAATGAGAAGGGAAAAAGGAAATGGGTGTGAATTTCAAAATAAAAGATGTGAAGTTTTTGGTAAGTGGGAAGTTGTTGAATAGGTAGAGAAAAGATGAACAGTTGAAAGTTGGAATGGGTTGAATCGGTTGAAAAATGTAGAAATTAGAAGGGAAAAAGGAATTGGGCGTGAATTTCAAAATAAAAGATGTGAAGTTTTTGGTAAGTGGGAAGTTGTGGAATAGGTAGAAAAATGATGAACAGTTGAAAGTTGGAATGGGTTGAATCGGTTGAAAAATGTAGAAATGAGAAGGGAAAAAGGAATTGAGTGTGAATTTCAAAATAAAAGAAGTGAAGTTTTTGGTAAGTGGGAAGTTGTTGAATAGGTAGAGAAAAGATGAACAGTTGAAAGTTGGAATGGGTTGAATCGGTTGAAAAATGTAGAAATTAGAAGGGAAAAAGGAATTGGGCGTGAATTTCAAAATAAAAGATGTGAAGTTTTTGGTAAGTGGGAAGTTGTGGAATAGGTAGAAAAATGATGAACAGTTGAAAGTTGGAATGGGTTGAATCGGTTGAAAAATGTAGAAATTAGAGTAGAAAAAGGAAATTTTAGGGAATTTTGGTTGAATTTCAAAGTAAAAGATGTGAAGTTTTTGGTAAGTGGGAAGTTGTGGAATAGGTAGAGAAAAGATGAACAGTGGAAAGTTGGAATGGGTTGAATCGGTTGAAAAATGTAGAAATGAGAAAGGAAAAGGGAAAAAGGAATTGGGTGTGAATTTCAAAATAAAAGATGAAAACGTGAAAATGTTGAATTTGGCAAGTTTGGGAATGTCCCCAATGTGATTTGAATGTGTTGAATGAGGTGAATTTCAAACTGGAACAACGTAAATGTGAAATGTTGAATCTGCCATTAAGAATGAATGGGGCAAAAATCGCCATAAATTTATGAATTATGCGAAAACGGAAAATTTTTGGAATGAGAAAAATGTGAGCACACTTGCCATGAATATTTGGAATAAGTGAAAAGTGGAATGGAGTGAATCGGTTGAAGTATGTGGAAGTAGTTAAGCACCAAAAAAGTGGGCAGAATAAGTAGAATAATAATGAAGGTCTTCACCTTCACACTAATAAAGGACAGGAATAACAATAGTGTGAAGGTCTTCACCTTCACACTAATAAAGGACAGGAATAACAATAGTGTGAAGGTCTTCACCTTCACACTAACTAGAATTGCAATTTCGGAAGAAATTGCGTGTGAAGGCGAAGGCAGATGTTAATTTAGAAACGTTAAGCGTTAAAAATGATGAGAGGGAAGAATGAAAAGGGAAAGAAATAATTGTGAAATAAATGGGAAAATGTTACAAATACATGTTACAAAAAGGTACAAATGATAAGCGTTAAAAATGAAATGTTACAAATGTTACAAAAAAGGTACAAATGATAAGCGTTGAAAATGATAAGGGAAAGGATAAAGAGTAAAATAAATAATGACGCCCAACGTGGGAATCGAACTGACGCGGGTTTTGATACCACTCGGGAATGATGCTCGTGTACTGGAATCACTTGTGTTTCCCACGAGCTAATTGAGTCCCTTACTATGCCGTGGTTGAAATTGGTTAATGTAATGAATGTGTTTGTTGAATGCGAATACGTAATTAAAGTGGTGGAAATTGCTTAATGTAATGAATGTTGAATGCGAATGTTAGTTACAAATGATAAGCGTTGAAAATGATAAGCGGGAAGAATAAAGAGTAAAATAAATAATGACGCCCAATGTGGGAATCGAACCCACTACAGGAAACTGGCTCGGGTTGACATTGCCATTAAGAATGAATGGGGAAATAAAAGGCACAAATTTGCTAATTACTTAAAAACGGTAAATGTTATGAACGAGAAAAAAAGTGGCAAGCTTGCCATGAATTTTTGGAACGTGTGAAAGTTTGAACGAGGTGAATCGGTTGAAGCATGTGGGAGTAGTTGGATGTCAAAAAAGTGGGAGGAATAAGTTGTTTAATAAAAATAATAATAAAGTAGAATAACAATGTGTGAAGGCCTTCGCCTTCACACAATAATAATAATAAAGGACAGGAATAACAATAGTGTGAAGGTCTTCACCTTCACACTAATAATAAAGGACAGGAATAACAATAGTGTGAAGGTCTTCACCTTCACACTAATAAAGGACAGGAATAACAATAGTGTGAAGGTCTTCACCTTCACACTAATAAAGGACAGGAATAACAATAGTGTGAAGGTCTTCACCTTCACACTAATAATAATAATAATAATAATAGAGAATGGTGTAGAATAACATATGTGTGAAGGCCTTCGCCTTCACACAATAATAAAGTAAATGGAGTAGAATAACATATGTGTGAAGGCCTTCGCCTTCACACAATAATAAAGTAAATGGAGTAGAATAACATATGTGTGAAGGCCTTCGCCTTCACACAATGAATAGTATTAGCGGTAATACGTACCAATATGTGGAGTAGCCGTTTGAGCATTCATACTAAAAACAGTAGCGGCGATAGTTTAAATGTGAGTCGTACTTTAGTAGGACTAATAGCAGTCGCACGAGAATGAGCAGTTGAAGTCGTCTTATGATTAGCAAGAATGAGCAGTTGCAGTGCTCTTATGATTATGAGTATGTGTGAGACTGCAAGTCGTGCGAGTAGAAGTAGCAGCAGTGCTAGTAGTTGTATTTTGGGAATTCAAGTCGTACTAATGAAGTATTAGTAATAAAAGAATGAGTTGTTGTACAAGTATTCATTGCTGTGATTATGAGCACAATGGATCACGATGTTTGCCTTCGTAGCGACCATTCATACAAGGCAACAAAACAGACCGAAACTTGTCGGACTGGATTGCTCACCTGTTAGTACCTAATGAATGCATTCCGAAAGAGTTTTGGAAGAAAGAGGATTTTTTAATGACCTGACATGATCTTGTTTATGAAACTCCCTATGGGGATCCACCGACGAGCTGAATGAACAAGCTTGTCGAAACTGGATTTCAACTGACGCTAAATGTTCTCACTGTCAAAGCCAAGACTTGGCAAAGAGCTCTCCCCCAATTACCGTCATTTTCGGACTATAAGTCGCACCAGGCATAAAATGCCCGAAAAAGTGAAAAAAAAAACATATATATGGATATAAGTCGGTCCTGAGTATAAGTCGCCCCCCCACCCAAACTATGAAAAAAAACCCGCGATTTATAGTCTGAAGATTACGGTATTTGTCTGACTCCACAAGAATGAGACAAATGTAACCTAACCTGGCCATCTCCCTTTGGCTCACCTCATTGAAAATGTTCAACAATGTTTGTTGTATCCACTTGGTTTTACAAAGGAACTGCTCATGCTTACATTCAGGTCTGCCTGACAACAACAGAATCTCAACTTAGCAAGTTGGAAAAAGTAGACATAAACACCTATTTGGATGCTGATAGTTCTTTATTCATTGAATAGTTGTCCCCACAACGCCAAAGAAGAGGAAGAAAAGTTGAAAGTAACCCCAAAAATATCAAGGTGACACCAAAGCTGAGTCATTGAACTCATGCATAGTGCAATATTGGAGGCCAAGACATTTAGTGATGCGCTTCCTTGATGCAAACGTACGGGAACGGTGTTGTGCAATTCGCAACTCCCCAGTTTCCAGCTGTAAAGAAAAAAAAAAATCACGTTGTCAGGGTTTTCCAAAACTATCTTGATCATATGATTATGTTGGAATGTATGTAACCAGTAATAAATAACCTAGGTAGATTAGTTTTATGCTTATGTTGGCGTGTAACCAGTAATAAATAACCTAGCTTGTAAAACATCCCCTGCTCTGCTAATCTAGAGGTCAAGGGCTTTTTAACTTGTCTATTCAGTCTACTGTCACCCCCAGCCTTTTTCTCTTAATAAAGATGCTCTTGTGGGAAGCGAGAGGCAGACGTCATTCGATCATTGCTGTACGCACAGTGACGAATGAACACTCCGCCTGCAGGTGCCCAAAAAGACTTAACTGTCTCCCATGTGGTTCTTGCAAAATATGTTAGAGTGAGCACCACCCTAACACACGTGTAAGTATGACTTCATTCAATTCTTCTGAGCATAACCCAAATGTTGTTGTTACTTACTGTTAACATTTATGGCCATCACTACACAGTCACCCATGCTACTGGGCTCTGAACCCAAAAAATTGTCAAAGTCCACATCTGAGCCATCAGTCCACATGAAATCGTCCTCCTAGAAGACACAAATCAATATGAATGTGTCTTTCTTTTGTAAAGACTCACATTTGAAGGTGGCAAATCTCTACACAAAACAAGTGAAACTGATTTTGGAATGTTTTACCAAAACTGCATCAGTGAGACCAATCCAGATAGCAAGAGGCAGGGTTCCACCACGCGGCTGAACCAGTTCAACAACCACCGCATTTTCCAGATCACCGTGAATGGAGACCAGATTCCCACCAAGAATGTTGCAGACGCTCTGACGAGGAAGACAAACCCAAACAAAGAGTAGAACGGGAAATGTCACTTTTTGGGTCCATCCGACAAGATATTTTGACTGGGCACAAAGTTTGCTGTCAACGACAGTCTTCCATACCTCGGCATCAGCAAAAGTTCTGCTCTCATCTTCATAGATGTAACAGAAACAGTCCAACTGAGTCCAGTCATTTGGACAGTAAAAGGCTGCAGCACAATTGTTTATTTTTCAGGGAGAAAAAAAAAAGAAAATCAATTCAACTTGGTGTCAACGGCTGACGACGCAAAGGTATTTGCGAAAGCCTCTTTGAGGCCCAGCTACCAACCTTTCGCAGGAACAATGGTGGCGGACCGCTGTCGAGAAGACAAAGATGTTGTTAAAATCGCCAACGCAATAGTACAGCTGGACTTCCATTGAAGGTACTCACGACTCCAGTCAGCAGTCCGCTGATCCCGCAAAGGAGGACCAATGAGCCAAGAGTGAATGCCATCTGCAAGATTGACACCAAAACCACATTTGTCAACATAAAGTCACGTTAAATTTCAATTGAAAAGCGAGATCGTAAAATTGCCTCCTTACCTTTATGGTAGCGAGCGGTGCTTGATACTGACGACGAGCCTGGGCGCTGCTTATATACATAGGGTTGATGAGCGTCTTGTTTTTGTCATTAACTTTCTACCACACCTTTTAATAGCATTTTTGTTCCCACGGAAGAATTCAACAAGTGCCCTTTTGTTTTACAGGACAGCGATTGTAAACTTTGACTGACTTTGACTTTGACTTTGATTTACGTCGGAGATGTGAACCCGCCGGTTTTCGTCTGGGAATTCTCTTGAGTTCACGTTTTTGCTTGCGCCACTCATCCTAACGAGCTTGTCAAAAATTGGAATTCAACTGACGCTAGATGTTCTCACTGTCAAAGCCAAGACTTGGCAAAGAGCTCTCCCCCAATTATTTGTCTGGCTCCACAAGAATGAGACAAATGTAACCTAACCTGGCCATCTCCCTTTGGCTCACCTCATTGAAAATGTTCAACAATGTTTGTTGTATCCACCTGGTGTTACAAAGGAACTGCTCACGCTTACATTCAGGTCCGCCTGACAACAACAGCGTCCAGGGTGACGATAGCCATCGCCACGAGTTGTCGGCCATCAACGAACTACCGGAGCGTTCCAACGAGGGCAAAGACAGCACCGGCGCTTACGGTAGCGAGCGGCGAGAGCTGCCGCGGCGGCACGCCGTTGCTCAGCGCCGCCGTGCTAATCCCGCCTCCCCGGGAAGACGAAGCCCCCATGTCCCAATGGGAGAGACGCCACTGCAACCTCGGCGATGCGGGGGTTGGGATGGCGATGCAGTCAACACTTTGCCCTCCAGGTTCAGGTGCATGTCAGCAGCGACAAATGGGACCAAATCTACGGAAGCCACAAAAATGGCCTCTCTTTGCTGTACGCCCAATTTTACTCAGATAACTCTTTACTCTTTATCACAATGCTTTTTTTCAAAACATGCAGGCTGGCTGACCCATCTGCAATTTCATTTTATTTCAAAAGACACATTGAGAAGCGAGTAAATTGCGAATGAATTTGAATGCAAACTGATTTCTCACTTAGCCAGTTGGAAAAAGAAGACGTAAACACCTATCTGGATGCTGATAGTTCTTTATTCATTGAATATTTGTCCCCACAACGCCAAAGAAGAGAAAGAAGATGAGAAGAAAAGTAACCCCAAAAATATCAAGACGACACTAAAGCTGAGTCACTGAACTCATGCATAGTGCAATATTGGAGGCCAAGACATTTAGTGACGGAACGTCTCCCTGATGCAAACGTACGGGAGCGGTATTGCGCAAATGTCATCGACCCACTCTCCAGCTGTAAAAAAAAGAAAATACAGATCATGTGTAAGTATGACTTCATTCAATTCTTCTGAGCAAACCTCAAATGTTGTTGTTACTTCCTGCAATCCTGCATTCAATTCTTCTTAGCAAACCGCAAATGTTGTTGTTACTTACTATCTGTAACCATCGCTACACAGTCACCATCATCATCACCGGCCTCTCCACCAGAAAAATTGGTGAAGTCCACATTTGAGCCATCAGTCCACATGAAATCGTCCTCCTAGAAGACCAAATCAAATTTGAATGTGTCTTTCTTTTGTAGAGACTCACATTTGAGGGTGGCAAATCTCTACACAACACAAGTGAAACTGATTTTGGAATGTTTTACCGAAACTGCATCAGTGAGACCAATCCAGATACCACCACCCGGGGCTACACCACCTGCCTCACTCAGTTCAAGAACCAGCGCATTTTCCAGATCACTGTGAATGGAGACCAAATTCCCACCAAGAATGTTGCAGACGTTCTGACGAGAAACAAAAAAACAAACAAAGAGTAGAACGGGAAATGTTCCATTTTGGGTCCATCCGACAAGATATTTCGACTCGGCACAAAGTTTGCTGTCAACGACAGTCTTCCATACCTCGGCATCAGCAAAAGTTCTCCTCTCATCTTCATAGATGTAACAGTAACAGTCCAACTGAGTCCAGCCTTTTGGACAGTTATTGCCTGCAGCGCAATGGTTCATTTTTTGGGGAGGAAAAAAAAAGAAAATCAATTCAACTTGGTGTCAAAGGTATTTGCGAAAGCCTCTTTGAGGCCCAGCAACCAACCTTTCACAGGAACAATTGTGGCGGACCACTGTCGAGAAGACAAAGATGTTGTTAAAATTGCCAACGCAATAGGACAGCTGGACTTCCATTGAAGGTACTCACGACTCCAGTCAGCAGTCCGCTGATCCCGCAAAGGAGGACCAATGAGCCAAGAGTGAATGCCATCTGCAAGATTGACACCAAAACCACATTTGTCAACATAAAGTCACGTTAAATTTCATTTGAAAAGCGAGATCGTAAAATTGCCTCCTTACCTTTATGGTAGCGAGCGGTGCTTGATACTGACGACGAGTCTGGCCGCTGCTTATGTATACATACGGTTGATGACAGTCTTGGAATTTCCAATCTTGTTTTTGTCATCAACTTTCTACCACACCTTTTAATAACATCTTTGCAAATATAAATAGCTGGAAGGATGCCAAGTTCTCTTCATTACTGTAGCATTCTTCCACACCCTTGAATACTATGACTGACTTCTACACTTGTTTGAAATGTACCGTTTTTTTCCGTGTATAGTGCGCCCCCATGTATAATACGCACCCTAAAAATGGCATGCCGATGCTGGAAAAAAGCCTGTACCCATGTATAATACGCACCCAATTTGATGATTTTTTAAAAAAAATTCTTTATTTATTTTTATTTTTTCTAAGTCCCAATGATCGTCCTACACGCAGGGAGATAATGGGTCCCATTTTTATAGTCTTTGGTATGGTCTTAACTAGGCTGGATGTCATTTCTTTTGTTGGCGTTGATTTCTCCGACTGCCCGTAAAGGCACCACCGCGATCAGTGCGAACATGTGAAAAAGGCGGCTCTGTATGCGAGAGACGTTGAAGAGGAATAAAAACACCCTTGGAAACCAAAACTTGCCCCTCGTCGTGACTCAGAGCCGCAACAAATGTTTCGGATTTGTGTAGGGTACATTGTGACAGACGGCAAACGAGCAGGTGACCGAGCAAGCCTTGTCTGATACCAGAGCATTGTGTTCAAAGTGAACAGCAGAGACGAAAGGAACAAGGCAAAGTGTTGTGAAATCAAATATGACCGACCTGTAATACGCATTTTGTTATTTGCTGATTGAAACTGCTAATTCAACTGTGAATTGAAACTAATAGGTGGAGAACTGAAGTCTCGCTCTTAATATAGCTGACGTGTCTTGGGCATCCGTTCTGCGCATCTGTAATGGCGGCCTCCGTATGACGTCCGGTCCGCGATGGAGATTAAAAAACAAACAATATTTGACAATAACACACCATCAAGGATTGCACCGTGGCATCAAACCATGTGTCGTCAATTACGAATTTGACTGACTAAGTGTGTTGGGCAGGATGGCTGAATGCGATGCGCCATTGACAACAAACAAGAAGAAAGGTGTGATTTCAAGTTTGATTTGGAGGGAGATTTGTCATGTCTCGTCCCCAGTTTTGCTATGTGTCTAGGTTGCCATAGTTTCTGTTGGCGTCGCCCCCCCCCCTTCCTGTGTCACCTCAATCGATGTAACGTGTTTTGTATTTAAGTCCTGTCTGCCCCTCGCTCACCGTCGGATCATTGCATGTCTTACTGTCATGATGTCTGTTTGCTTTCTGTTCCTGTCTTTGGTAATGTCACCCTGTCTTTTTGTTCCACGACTTTGTCGGTCAGTCCTGTTGTTGGTTTTGTTGTACCATGATTTTCTTTAAAAAAATATATATAAATGTATAATGCGCACCCCAGATTTTAGGACAATAAATTAGTTAAATTTTGCGCACTATACACGGAAAAAAACGGTACTACAAAACGAACGACGAGGATCAGCTGGGTATTTACGTCGGAGAGGTGAACCCGCCGGTTTTCGCCTGGGAATTCTCTTGAGTTCACGTTTTTGCTTGGGCCACTCGTCCTGACAAGCTTGTCAAAAACTGGAATTCAACTGACGCTAGATGTTCTCACTGTCAAAGCCAAGACTTGGCAAAGAGCTCTCCCCCAATTATTTGTCTGGCTCCACAAGAATGAGACAAATGTAACCTAACCTGGCCATCTCCCTTTGGCTCACCTCATTGAAAATGTTCAACAATGTTTGTTGTATCCACCTGGTTTTACAAAGGAACTGCTCATGCTTACATTCGGGTCCGCCTGCCTGACAACAACAGCGTCCAGGGTGACGATAGCCATCGCCACGAGTTGTCGGCCATCAACGAATACCGGAGCGTTCCAACGACGGCAAAGACAGCACCGGCGCTTACGGTAGCGAGCGGCGAGAGCTGCCGCGGCGGCACGCCGTTGCTCAGCGCCGCCGTGCTAATCCCGCCTCCCCGGGAAGACGAAGCCCCCACGTCCCAGTGGGAGAGACGCCACTGCAACTTCGGCGATGCGGGGGTTGGGATGGCGATGCGGTCAACACTTTGCCCTCCAGGTTCAGGTGCATGTCAGCAGTGACAAATGGGACCAAATCTATGGAAGCCACAAAAATGGCCTCTCTTTGCTGTACGCCCAATTTTACCCGGATAACGATGACAAAGTTCACCGGTGAAAAAGCTATACATGAAGTGGTATTAAAAGTCATTTCTCAATAGATTCGACTATCAAATAAAAGTGGGGCTTCACAAATTTCCAAAGGGCCAATACTTATAACATACTTGTAAGTAAATGATGTGTTAATGATCAAGTAAAAATTTGTGAAAAAAAAACATATAAAAGTCGCTCCTGAGTATGTCGCCCCACCCGACCCAAACTATGAAAAAAAACGCAACTTATTGTCCGAAAATTACGGTACATTTGAGATTGTTTCGATGGGCAACACAAAATAAATCAAGTATGAATAAGAGAAAAGGGGTGGCGAAGGGCGATCATTAATTGCCTCCAGCGTGTGATTGGCTGGCTGCAAGTTGACTTATTATTATGATTATTATGATTATTAGTGCCCGAATTGTTTCCACAATTGGCATATTTTCCATTGTTTTCCATGAGAAAACAGGAATAGAACTTGCATTGTCGTTTTGACAAATGACTTACAATGAACTGTGAGCACTGTTGGCAAAAGAACAAAAAAAAAGAAAAACAAGAGCTCAAAAGGATTAGAAATGATTTTGAATGCCTCAAAATTCATGTGTTGGACAGATAATGAGGAGGAATAGGATTAGATTTTTTAATATTCTGATATTCTCTATATTCTAATGCTACTGCATTAAGACACATGATGGCAGCAAAACTCTCTTTGGGTTTGGTGGAAATGAAAACCGGAAAAGTCTGCATGATTCTTTCTCTCCTTTTTTTTTTTTTTAACACTTATTCAGACAGGAGCTGAACATCTTTATTGGCAGAGAACAGAATTTCCAAAAAAGAAAAAGGCCACTCTAAATCTCTTCTTTTTATCGGTCCAAATGTCTTGCGGCCTCGAGACTCTGACTTTGATCCTTCTCCAAACTCGTGCTTTGCCCTGGTTGACTTGGCCAGTGGCTGTAAGATTCTTCCGTTTCGCCTTCACGTTGTGTCACGTCACAAGACTCTGTCATATATATATTTTGGAAAAAGTTCTCGAGAGTGTTCTCACACCTCGAGATACAAACCCCATGGAATCCCAAAGTTCTATTTGACATGGGCCTTTTGTTCTGAAACCCCAAAATGTCTTCAGTTTACAACAAAAACCAACATTTTGAACTGTCTGTTCCAATACTTTTGGAGCGGACTGCTCTTAGCACTCGACAAAGTGTCTTCTTCCACCATATCAAGGGCAGTGGCTCATTCTTTAATTGACAGGTTCACACCCACAAGAGCGCAAAAGTCTCCTTTTTGACTCGACCGAACTGCGCCTGTTTGTGCGTTTTATTTCGAAAGACACATTGAGAAGCGAGTCAATTGCGAATGAATTTGAATGCAAACTGATTTCTCACTTAGCCAGTTGGAAAAAGAAGACGTAAACACCTATTTGGATGATGATAGTTCTTTATTCATTGAATAGTTGTCCCCACAACGCCAAAGAAGAGGAAGAAAAGTTGAAAGTAACCCCCAAAATATCAAGGCGACACTAAAGCTGAGTCATTGAACTCAAGGATAGTGCAATATTGGAGGCCAAGACATTTGGTGATGCACCCCCTTGATGCAAACGTACGGGAGGTCTGATGTGCAAGGCAAATCTGCCCACTCTCCAGCTGTAAAAGAAAAATACAGATCACGTGTAAGTATGACTTCATTCAATTCTTCTGAGCAAACCTCAAATGTTGTTGTTACTTACCACCTGATACTATCACTGCACAGTCATTCTGATCCTCATCAGTGAACCCTTCAGGAAAATTGTCGAAGTCCACATTTGAGCCATCAGTCCACATGTAATCGGTCTCCTAGAAGACCAAATCAAATTTGAATGTCTTTTTCTTTTGTAAAGACTCACATTTGAAGGTGGCAAATCTCTACACAACACAAGTGAAACTGATTTTGGAATGTTTTACCAAAACTGCATCAGTGAGACCAATCCACATAGCACCAGCCGAGGGTCCAGCCTTAAACAGTTCAAAAAGCAGCGCATTTTCCAGATCACTGTGAATGGAGACCAAATTCCCACCAAGAATGTTGCAGACGCTCTGACGAGGAAGACAAACCCAAACAAAGAGTAGAACTGAAAATGTCACTTTTTGGGTCCATCCGACAAGATATTTCGACTCGGCACAAAGTTTGCTGTCAACGACAGTCTTCCATACCTCGGCATCAGCAAAAGTTCTCCTCTCATCTTCATAGATGTAACAGAAACAGTCCAACTGAGTCCAGCCTTTTGGACAGTTATTGCCTGCAGCACAATGGTTCATTTTTTGGGGAGAAAACAAAAGAAAATCAATTCAACTTGGTGTCAAAGGTATTTGCGAAAGCCTCTTTGAGGCCCAGCTACCAACCTTTCGCAGGCACAATTGTGGCGGACCACTGTCGAGAAGACAAAGATGTTGTTAAAATCGCCAACGCAATAGTACAGCTAGACTTCCATTGAAGGTACTCACGACTCCAGTCAGCAGTCCGCTGATCCCGCAAAGGAGGACCAATGAGCCATCTGCAAGGTTCCATCCATCCATCTTCTTCCGCTTATCCGGGGTCGGGTCGCGGGGGCAGCACCTTTAGGAGGGACTCCCAGACTTCCCTCTCCCCAGCCACTTCATCTAGCTCATCCCGGGGATCCCAAGGCGTTCCCAGGCCAGCTGAGAGACATAGTCTCTCCAGCGCGTCCTGGGTCGTCCCCGGGGTCTCCTACCGATGGGACATGCCCGGAACACCTCCCCAGGGAGGCGTCCAGGAGGCATCCTGATGAGATGCCCCAGCCACCTCATCTGGCTCCTCTCAACGTGGAGGAGCAGCGACTCTACTCCGAGTCTCTCCCGGATGACCGAACTTCTCACCCTATCTCTAAGGGAGAGCCCGGACATCCTGCGGAGAAAACTCATTTCGGCCGCTTGTATCCGGGATCCCGTTCTTTCGGGTGAGGTGAGGGTAGGAGCGTAAATCGACCGGTAAATTGAGAGCTTTGCCTTTTGGCTCAGCTCTCTCTTTACCACGACGGACCGGTACAAAGTCCGCATTACTGCCGACGCTGCACCGATCCGCCTGTCGATCTCGCGCTCCATCTTCCCCTCACTCGTGAACAAGACCCCAAGATACTTAAACTCCTCCACTTGGGGCAGGATCTCATCCCCGATCCGGAGAGGGCATTCCACCCTTTTCCGATCGAGGACCATGGACTCGGATTTGGAGGTGCTGACCCTCATCTCGACCGCTTCACACTCGGCTGCGAACCGCTCCAGTGAGAGCTGGAGATCACGGCCTGAAGAAGCCAACAGCACCACGTCGTCTGCAAAAAGCAGAGACGCGATGCTGAGGTCCCCAAATCGGACACCTTCAACGCCTCGGCTGCGCCTAGAAATTCTGTCCATAAAAACTATGAACAGAATCGGTGACAAAGGGCAGCCTTGGCGGAGTCCAACCCTCACTGAGAACAAATCCGACTTACTGCCGGAAATGCGGACCAAACTCTGGCATTGGTGATACAGGGACCGAACCGCCCTTATCAGTTGGCTCGGTACCCCGTACTCCCGAAGCACCTCCCAGAGAACCTCCCGAGGGACACGGTCGAACGCCTTCTCCAAGTCCACAAAACACATGTGGAGTGGTTGGGCAAACTCCCATGCACCCTCGAGGATCCTGCTGAGGGTGAAGAGCTGGTCCACTGTTCCATGGCCAGGACGAAAGCCACACTGTTCCTCCTGAATCCGAGGTTCGACCTCCCGACGGACCCTCCTCTCCAGCACCCCTGAATAGACCTTCCCAGGGAGGCTGAGGAGTGTAATTCCCCTGTAATTGGAACACACCCTCCGGTCCCCCTTCTTAAAGAGGGGAACCACCACCCCAGTCTGCCAATCCAGAGGCACTGTCCCCGATGTCCACGCGATGCTGTAGAGACGTGTCAGCCATGACAGCCCCACAGCATCCAGAGCCCTTAAGAAATCCGGGCGGATCTCATCCACCCCCGGGGCCTTGCTACCGAGGAGTTTTTTAACTACCTCAGTGACTTCAACCCCAGAGATTGGAGAGTCCGCCTCAGAGTCCCCAGGCCCTGCCTCCACAATGGAAGGCGTGTCGGTGGAATTGAGGAGGTCTTCGAAGTATTCTCCCCACCGACACACGACGTCCCGAGTCGAGGTCAGCAGCTCGCCATCTCCACTGTAAACGGTGTTGACGTTGCACTGCTTCCTCCTCCTGAGACGCCGGATGGTGGACCAGAATTTCCTCGAAGCCGTCCGGAAGTCATTCTCCATGGCCTCGCCAAACTCCTCCCACGCCCGGGTTTTTGCCTCAGCAACCGCCGAAGCCGCGTTCCGCTTGGCCATCCGGTACCTGTCAGCTGCCTCGGGAGTCCCGCAGGCCAAAACGGCCCGATAGTACTCCTTCTTCAGCTTGACGGCATCCCTTACCGCCGGTGTCCACCAGCGGGTTCGGGGATTGCCGCCACAACAGGCACCAATGACCTTACGGCCGCAGCTCCGGTCGGCCGCCTCAACAATGGAGGCGCGGAACAAGGTCCACTCGGACTCAATGTCCCCCGCCTCCCTCGGGACCTGGGAAAAGTTCTGCCGGAGGTGGGAGTTGAAGCTCTTCCTGACAGGGGACGTTCCCAGCAGACCCTCACAGAACGTTTGGGTCTGCCAGGTCGGACCGGCATCTTCCCCCACCATCGGAGCCAACCCACCACCAGGTGGTGATCAGTTGACAGCTCCGCCC
The DNA here is from genome assembly GCF_033458585.1 of Syngnathus typhle. Classification (NCBI taxonomy): domain Eukaryota; kingdom Metazoa; phylum Chordata; class Actinopteri; order Syngnathiformes; family Syngnathidae; genus Syngnathus; species Syngnathus typhle. Next base: position 789,336 of record NC_083739.1, read on the forward strand.
CTCTCTTCGCCCGAGTGTCCAAAACATGCGGCCGCAAATACGATGACACGACTACAAAGTCGATCATCGAACTGCGGCCTAGGGTGTCCTGGTGCCAAGTGCACACATGGACACCCTTATGTTTGAACATGGTGTTCATTGTAGAAAATCCGTGTTGAGCACCGAAGTCCAATAATAGAACACCGCTCGGGTTCAGATCGGGGGGGGGGCGTTCCTCCCAATCACGCCCTTCCAGGTCTCACTGTCATTGCCCACGTGAGCATTGAAGTCACCCAGTAGAACGATGGAGTCCCCAGAAGGAGCGCTCTCCAGCACCTCCTCCAGGGACTCCAAAAAGGGTGGGTACTCTGAACTGCCGTTTGGTGCATAGACACAAACAACAGTCAGGACCCGGCCACCAGACGCTCGCCTTCGAGCCCCGCCTCCAGGCCTGGCTCCAGAGGGGGGCCCCGGTGACCCGCGTCCGGGCGAGGGAAATCTGTTTCCATATATATTCTTCATCATAAGGGGCTTTTTGAGCCGTGCTTTGTCTGGCCCCTCACCTAGGACCCGTTTGCCATGAGTGACCCTACCAGGAGCATGAAGCCCCAGACAACATGGCTCCTAGGATCACAGGGGCACGCAAACCCCTCCACCACGATAAGGTGACGACTCATGGAGGTTGCCATCTGCAAGGTTGACACCAAAAACACATGATATTTGTCAACATAAAGTCACGTCAAACTTCATTTGAAAAGCGAGATTGTAAAATGGCCTCCTTACCTTTATGGTAGCGAGCGGTGCTTGATACCGACGACGAGCCTGGCTGCTGCTTATGTATACATACATAGGGTTGATGACAGTCTTGGAATGTCCCAAGACATTATAGCATTATACCACACCCTTGAATAGTATGGCTTACTGCTACACTTGCTTGAAATGTACTGAAATGTACTCATGCATTATACTGATAACTATTATTAGGAGGTGGAACTCTACAAATCCCATCAAGAGGAGAAGTTGGGCCTGACGGTCTGCTACAAAACGGACGACGAGGATCAGCTGGGTATGTGTCTCGTCACCGTGGGATAGAGAAAAACGTCATTTCGGTCTCTTTGTGTGTTGTGACATGTGGAGAGATTGACAATAAAGCTGTCTTTGACTTTGATTTACGTCGGAGAGGTGAACCCGCCGGTTTTTGCCTGGGAATTCTCTTGAGTTCACGTTTTTGCTTGCGCCACTCGTCTTAACGAGCTCGTCAAAAACTGGAATTCAACTGACGCTAGATGTTCTCACTGTCAAAGCCAAGACTTGGCAAAGAGCTCTCCCCCAATTACTTGTCTGGCTCCACAAGAATGAGACAAATGTAACCTAACCTGGCCATCTCCCTTTGGCTCACCGCATTGAAAATGTTCAACAATGTTTGTTGTATCCACCTGGTGTTACAAAGGAACTGCTCACGCTTACATTCGGGTCCGCCTGACAACAACAGCGTCCAGGGTGACGATAGCCATCGCCACGAGTTGTCGGCCATCAACGAACTACCGGAGCGTTCCAACGAGGGCAAAGACAGCACCGGCGCTTACGGTAGCGAGCGGCGAGAGCTGCCGCGGCGGCACGCCGTTGCTCAGTGCCGCCGTGCTAATCCCGCCTCCCCGGGAAGACGAAGCCCCCACGTCCCAGTGGGAGAGACGCCACTGCAACCTCGGCGATGCGGGGGTTGGGATGGCGATGCGGTCAACACTTTGCCCTCCAGGTTCAGGTGCATGTCAGCAGCGACAAATGGGACCAAATCTACGGAAGCCACAAGAATGGCCTCTCTTTGCTGTACGCCCAATTTTACTCGGATAACGATGACAAAGTTCACCGGTGAAAAAGCTATACATGAAGTGGTATTAAAAGTCATTTCTCAATAGATTCGACTATCAAATAAAAGTGGGGCTTCACAAATTTCCAAAGGGCCAATACTTATAACATACTTGTAAGTAAGTGATGTGTTAATGATCAAGTAAAAATTTGTGAAAAAAAAAACATATAAAAGTCGCTCCTGAGTATGTCGCCCCACCCGACCCAAACTATGAAAAAAAACGCAACTCATTGTCCGAAAATTACGGTACATTTGAGATTATTTCGATGGGCAACACAAAATAAATCAAGTATGAATAAGAGAAAAGGGGTGGCGAAGGGCGATCATTCATTGCCTCCAGCGTGTGATTGGCTGGCTGCAAGTTGACTTATTATTATGATTATTATGATTATTAGTGCCCGAAGTGTTTCCACAATTGGCATATTTTCCAGTGTTTTCCATGAGAAAACAGGAATAGAATTTGCATTGTTCTTTTGACAAATGACTTACAATGAACTGTGAGCACTGTTGGCAAAAGAACAAAGACTTTGATCCTTGCCTTGGTTGACTTGGCCGGTGGCTGTAAGACTCTTACGTTTCGCCTTCACTTTGTGTCACGTCACAAGACTCTGTCATATATATATATATTTTGGAAAAAGTTCTTCTTTCACACCTCGAGATACAAACCCCATGGAATCCCAAAGTTCTATTTGACATCGGTCTTTTGTTCTGAAACCCCGAAATGTCTTCAAACATTTTGAACTTGCTGTTCCAATACTTTTGGAGCGGACTGCTCTTAGCACCCAACGCAGTGTCTTCTTCCGCCATATCAAGGGCAGGGGCTCATTCTTTAATTGACAGGTTCACACCCACAAGAGCGCAAAAGTCTCCTTTTTGACTCGACCGAGCTGCGCCTGTTTGTGCGTTTTATTTCGAAAGACACATTGAGAATCGAGTCAATTGCGAATGAATTTGAATGCAAACTGATTTCTCACTTAGCCAGTTGGAAAAAGAAGACGTAAACACCTATGTGGATGATGATAGTTCTTTATTCATTGAATAGTTGTCCCCACAACGCCAAAGAAGAGGAAGAAAAGTTGAAAGTAACCCCAAAAATATCAAGGCGACACTAAAGCTGAGTCATTGAACTCATGCATAGTGCAATATTGGAGGCCAAGACATTTAGTGATGCGCTTCCTTGATGCAAACGTACGGGAACGGTGTTGTGCAATTCTGAACTCCCCAGTCTCCAGCTGTAAAAAAAAAAAAAATCACGTTGTCAGGGTTTTCCAAAACTATCTTGATCATATGATTATGTTGGAATGTATGTAACCAGTAATAAATAACCTAGGTAGATTAGTTTTATGCTTATGTTGGCGTGTAACCAGTAATAAATAACCTAGCTTGTAAAACATCCCCTGCTCTGCTAATCTAGAGGTCAAGGGCTTTTTAACTTCTCTATTCAGTCTACTGTCACCCCCAGCCTTTTTCTCTTAATAAAGATGCTCTTGTGGGAAGCGAGAGGCAGACGTCATTCGATCATTGCTGTACGCACAGTGACGAATGAACTCTCCGCCTGCAGGTGCCCAGAAAGACTTAACTGTCTCCCATGTGGTTCTTGCAAAATATGTTAGAGTGAGCACCACCCTAACACACGTGTAAGTATGACTTCATTCAATTCTTCTGAGCATAACCCAAATGTTGTTGTTACTTACTGTTAACATTTATGGCCATCACTACACAGTCACCCATGCTACTGGGCTCTGAACCCAAAAAATTGTCAAAGTCCACATCTGAGCCATCAGTCCACATGAAATCGTCCTCCTAGAAGACACAAATCAAATATGAATGTGTCTTTCTTTTGTAAAGACTCACATTTGAAGGTGGCAAATCTCTACACAAAACAAGTGAAACTGATTTTGGAATGTTTTACCAAAACTGCATCAGTGAGACCAATCCAGATTGCAAGAGGCAGGGTTCCACCACGCGGCTGAACCAGTTCAACAACCACCGCATTTTCCAGATCACCGTGAATGGAGACCAGATTCCCACCAAGAATGTTGCAGACGCTCTGACGAGGAAGACAAACCCAAACAAAGAGTAGAACGGGAAATGTCACTTTTTGGGTCCATCCGACAAGATATTTTGACTGGGCACAAAGTTTGCTGTCAACGACAGTCTTCCATACCTCGGCATCAGCAAAAGTTCTGCTCTCATCTTCATAGATGTAACAGAAACAGTCCAACTGAGTCCAGTCATTTGGACAGTAAAAGGCTGCAGCACAATTGTTTATTTTTCAGGGAGAAAAAAAAAAGAAAATCAATTCAACTTGGTGTCAACGGCTGACGACGCAAAGGTATTTGCGAAAGCCTCTTTGAGGCCGAGCTACCAACCTTTCGCAGGCACAATTGTGGCGGACCGCTGTCGAGAAGACAAAGATGTTGTTAAAATCGCCAACGCAATAGTACAGCTGGACTTCCATTGAAGGTACTCACGACTCCAGTCAGCAGTCCGCTGATCCCGCAAAGGAGGAACAATGAGCCAAGAGTGAATGCCATCTGCAAGATTGACACCAAAACCACATTTGTCGACATAAAGTCACGTCAAGTTTCATTTGATTAGCTAGATTGTAAAATGGCCTCCTTACCTTTATGGTAGCGAGCGGTGCTTGATACTGACGACGAGCCTGGGCGCTGCTTATATACATAGGGTTGATGAGCGTCTTGTTTTTGTCATTAACTTTCTACCACACCTTTTAATAGCATTTTTGTTCCCACGGAAGAATTCAACAAGTGCCCTTTTGTTTTACAGGACAGCGATTGTAAACTTTGACTGACTTTGACTTTGATTTACGTCGGAGATGTGAACCCGCCGGTTTTGGCCTGGCCACTCGTCCTGACGAGCTTGTCAAAAACTGGAATTCAACTGACGCTAGATGTTCTCACTGTCAAAGCCAAGACTTGGCAAAGAGCTCTCCCCCAATTATTTGTCTGGCTCCACAAGAATGAGACAAATGTAACCTAACCTGGCCATCTCCCTTTGGCTCACCGCATTGAAAATGTTCAACAATGTTTGTTGTATCCACCTGGTGTTACAAAGGAACTGCTCACGCTTACATTCGGGTCCGCCTGCCTGACAACAACAGCGTCCAGGGTGACGATAGCCATCGCCACGAGTTGTCGGCCATCAACGAACTACCGGAGCGTTCCAACGAGGGCAAAGACAGCACCGGCGCTTACGGTAGCGAGCGGCGAGAGCTGCCGCGGCGGCACGCCGTTGCTCAGCGCCGCCGTGCTAATCCCGCCTCCCCGGGAAGACGAAGCCCCCATGTCCCAATGGGAGAGACGCCACTGCAACCTCGGCGATGCGGGGGTTGGGATGGCGATGCGGTCAACACTTTGCCCTCCAGGTTCAGGTGCATGTCAGCAGCGACAAATGGGACCAAATCTACGGAAGCCACAAAAATGGCCTCTCTTTGCTGTACGCCCAATTTTACTCAGATAACTCTTTACTCTTTATCACGATGCTTTTTTTCAAAACATGCAGGCTGGCTGACCCATCTGCGATTTCATTTTATTTCGAAAGACACATTGAGAAGCGAGTAAATTGCGAATGAATTTGAATGCAAACTGATTTCTCACTTAGCCAGTTGGAAAAAGAAGACGTAAACACCTATCTGGATGCTGATAGTTCTTTATTCATTGAATATTTGTCCCCACAACGCCAAAGAAGAGAAAGAAGATGAGAAGAAAAGTAACCCCAAAAATATCAAGACGACACTAAAGCTGAGTCACTGAACTCATGCATAGTGCAATATTGGAGGCCAAGACATTTAGTGACGGAACGTCTCCCTGATGCAAACGTACGGGAGCGGTGTTGCGCAAATGTCATCGACCCACTCTCCAGCTGTAAAAAAAAAAAATACAGATCACGTGTAAGTATGACTTCATTCAATTCTTCTGAGCAAACCTCAAATGTTGTTGTTACTTCCTGCAAACCTGCATTCAATTCTTCTTAGCAAACCTCAAATGTTGTTGTTACTTACTAGCTGTAACCATCGCTACACAGTCACCATCATCATCACCGGCCTCTCCACCAGAAAAATTGGTGAAGTCCACATTTGAGCCATCAGTCCACATGAAATCGTCCTCCTAGAAGACCAAATCAAATTTGAATGTGTCTTTCTTTTGTAAAGACTCACATTTGAAGGTGGCAAATCTCTACACAACACAAGTGAAACCTGATTTTGGAATGTTTTACCGAAACTGCATCAGTGGGACCAATCCAGATACCACCACTCGGGGCTCCAGCACTTGCCTCACTCAGTTCAAGAACCAGCGCATTTTCCAGATCACTGTGAATGGAGACCAAATTCCCACCAAGAGTGTTGCAGATGCTCTGACGAGGAAGACAAACCCAAAGAAAGAGTAGAACGGGAAATGTCCCTTTTTGGCTCCATCCGACAAGATATTTCGACTCGGCACAATGTTTGCTGTCAACGACAGTCTTCCATACCTCGGCATCAGCAAAAGTTCTCCTCTCATCTTCATAGATGTAACAGAAACAGTCCAACTGAGTCCAGCCTTTTGGACAGTTATTGCCTGCAGCGCAATGGTTCATTTTTTAGGGAGGAAAAAAAAAGAAAATCAATTCAACTTGGTGTCAAAGGTATTTGCGAAAGCCTCTTTGAGGCCCATCTACCAACCTTTCACAGGAACAATTTTGGCGGACCGCTGTCGAGAAGACAAAGATGTTGTTAAAATCGCCAACGCAATAGTACGGCCGGACTTCCATTGAAGCTACTCACGACTCCAGTCAGCAGTCCGCTGATCCCTCAAAGGAGGACCAATGAGCCAAGAGTGAATGCCATCTGCAAGATTGACACCAAAAACACATTTGTCGACATAAAGTCATGTCAAATTTCATTTGATTAGCTAGATTGTAAAATGGCCTCCTTACCTTTATGGTAGCGAGCGGTGCTTGATACCAACGACGAGCCTGGCCACTGCTTACATACATACGGTTGATGACAGTCGTGGAATGTCCCAAGACATTATAGCATTATACCACACCCTTGAATAGTATGGCTGACTGCTACACTTGCTTGAAATGTACTGAAATGTATGTACTCATGCATTATACTGATAACTATTATTAGGAGGTGGAACTCTACAAATCCCATCAAGAGGAGAAATTGGGCCTGACGGTCTGCTACAAAACGGACGACGAGGATCAGCTGGGTATGTGTCTCGTCACCGTGGGATAGAGAGAAACGTAATTTCGGTCTCTTTGTGTGTCGTGACATGTGGAGAGATTGACAATAAAGCTGTCTTTGATTTTGATTTACGTCGGAGATGTGAACCCGGCGGTTTTGGCCTGGCCACTCGTCCTGACGAGCTTGTCAAAAACTGGAATTCAACTGATGCTAGATGTTCTCACTGTCAAAGCCAAGACTTGGCAAAGAGCTCTCCCCCAATTATTTGTCTGGCTCCACAAGAATGAGACAAATGTAACCTAACCTGGCCATCTCCCTTTGGCTCACCGCATTGAAAATGTTCAACAATGTTTGTTGTATCCACCTGGTGTTACAAAGGAACTGCTCACGCTTACATTCGGGTCCGCCTGACAACAACAGCGTCCAGGGTGACGATAGCCATCGCCACGAGTTGTCGGCCATCAACGAACTACCGGAGCGTTCCAACGAGGGCAAAGACAGCACCGGCGCTTACGGTAGCGAGCGGCGAGAGCTGCCGCGGCGGCACGCCGTTGCTCAGCGCCGCCGTGCTAATCCCGCCTCCCCGGGAAGACGAAGCCCCCATGTCCCAATGGGAGAGACGCCACTGCAACCTCGGCGATGCGGGGGTTGGGATGGCGATGCGGTCAACACTTTGCCCTCCAGGTTCAGGTGCATGTCAGCAGTGACAAATGGGACCAAATCTATGGAAGCCACAAAAATGGCCTCTCTTTGCTGTACGCCCAATTTTACTCGGATAATGATGTGGGGCTTCACAAATTTCCAAAGGGCCGATAGAGAGCCAGCCCCCCCCCCCCCCCCCCCTGTCAAATCTGACAGATGAGCCATGCCTTCATCCATCAGCTGATAAAGACCCATCACAAACACATCAGTGACACTCTGATGAAGGCGGAAGAACCCGCCGAAACATGTCAGGTAAATAAAGCCTAGAACAATTTGTTTGATATCGAAGAACCAGTGAAGTCATTGAAAAGAAAAAACAAGATGAACCTAGTACAACTACTACAAAAGTAGATACAGAAGATGGAAGTATTCTTGAATTCTTGTGAAGTGTCAAAGTTTGTTTTTGCCTCCATAGATTTCTCTCCAGAGATTTGGACATTATTAAAAGTAATTTCTCAATATATAAGAATATGAAATAAACGTGGGGCTTCCCAAATTTCCAAAGGGCCAAAAGCAAGACGGCAAGAAAATCTTTAACCCTCTCCTTTCTTTCACCACTGTGCGAAGCGTGTAGGATCGATAGAAACGTACCGTTGCTCAAGCGCAACATCGAATTGGAGGTGGCAAAATGATGATTCACCAACACACTGACCAATGGTAGCGTGTCGGACTCCAGATCCCAAGGCAGGGCCGGTTCTAGGAATGCACGTAAGAGGGGGCAGTCAGAAATGTGAAGGGGGCATGTTCTTTCTTTTTTTTTTTTTTTTTTTTCTCTTCTTTTTTTTTTCTTACACATTTTTAACACCGTGAGTGTTTTCTTCACGGCAGTTGTTAGCTGTGTGTCCAGATCTCAACCTGGAGAAGTGGACACACACTGCACACACTGCACCGACATGAGAGAAGAGAGGGGGCTGATTAACGGGTGTTTTTATCAGCGAATTTTTCACTTCCAAAAGTTTGATTCGAAGGGGCAGGACATCTGTTTGAGGGGGCTTTGCCCCCTCTTGCCCCTGCGTACAGCCGGCCTTGTCACAAGGTAGAAAATGCCAAATGATGTCAGGGTCATTGATGTGGACAATTACAAAAATATATAGTACCATGGGGTTGACCCAGATGTCGCAAGTTTGATCCCCAATTGTGACTACAGCGAAATGTCCTTAAGTACAATTTGACTATGTTGAATTGTTGCGTGTTATTGTTGCTGTTGTTACTTTGTTTTCAAGAGCACACCTATCAAAACATTCCCATTGGTTAGCTAGCTTCATGGTTCCAATTGAAAACTACACAGGTGGGCTAAGGAGCATGGCTGCTGTGGTCAGTTGGAACTAATGACGAGCAGCCACACCTGAGTAGGCAGCATCTGTTTTGCTCGACGCTTTGTGTGACGACCATGTTTGATTCTGAGGATGCTTTCATAACAAGCAAGGAGCTCGATTGAGCAGATCCGTCCGTTTTTTTGAAGCCTATAATCACGCTGGACTGCTTTGAATGTGTTGAATCCCAACTCACGGGAAGAGTTCCTCTCGGAGCACTCGTGGAGATCGCCGCTGTCTTGGTCATGGAAAATGCATGCATGAAATTAGGAAAAATAGCCTTCATTGTGTGATGCGTGTGATTGAACAATGCTGAATGGCACGCACGCACGCACGCAATAGTTATTTTATAGAGTTTGCCACGAACCCTTTTTTTTTTCTTTTCTTTACCCTAATTATTGTTTGCGTTAAAGTGTAAATTTGACATTTGTGTAACCCTAAATAGTCCAGTTTCACAAGATGAGTTCATGAGATTGATCTACAATATTATTTTGATCACTGACTGACCAATTTGATATCAAAGAAGTGTGACAGTTAATCAGCGCTAATGATTCGAGGACAAATGTGCCTCGGGAAAATAATCTAATAGCTTGCTTCCCCCTCTAGAGGGCGCAGTCGATCTTCTCATTTGACCTGTGTGCTCCAGTTTCTCAACAAATACTTCCATCAAGCAATTGTTCCACATTTATTTCACCATGAGGCTAAGCGTGTTCATTTGTACACATTACCTTATAAATGATGGCCATAAGATTTTGTCTTGTCTCGTCTTCACTTTAGCACAACCTAAAAGTATCCCTCCACTCCAAACTCTGACTTTACGAGCCCTGCTTTCTCCCACTGGGACATTCCAAAAACTATTGAACAAAGTCTGGAGCATAGAGACCTTTTCCGACATGAAAAGTACGACTACAAAGATTTTGAATGATCGATTCATATAGATTAAGATTTGTTGTGAATTTGTGTCCCACTACTTTTGTCCATATGATGCATTTCCTTCCTATTGTGTTGGGATTCTCTTTAGTGTATATTTTAAATATATATATATATATATATATATATATATATATATATATATATTCCAGTCAGAAAGGCTGCACTTCACTTACGGTAATCCCTTTCTCTCTCATCTCTTGTTCTGGGAGTGTGTGCGTGTGCGTGTGTGTGTGTGTGTGTGTGTGTGTGTGTGTGTGTGTGTGTGTGTGAGCGAGAGGGAGAGTCTGATCAATACAGGGATTCCTTCCTCCTTTGTCCTTGACTTGCCAGAATACACGCAAACAGGAAGTGCGGGGGTGTTTTGACTGGTGAGCTTTGCTTGGCACACAGCGGAGAGGGAGAACATGGTCCTGGAAAGTGGACGCTTGTGGGTTAGCGATGAAGCGGGGGGGGGGGGGGGGGGTTGGAAGAGCGAGAACATGCAAACTGACAGGAACAAGTAGGAGGAAGATAAACGATTGGCATTGAGCAAGTTACTTACAAGACATGAGGCCATCTATTGTTCCAATGATCAAATCCCTAACCTTCAATCCAGGGGTGTCAAACCGATTTTTGTAGCGGGCCGCATTGTACTCCTAGTTTCCGTCGGAGGGCCACAATGACTGTCAATGCATATCCGTATTCTATAAAGTATAGGCTACACAACAAACGGATGAATAATGAACTTTGAAATCAGAAAACTTCTTCAAATATTTCAAAAGATGCATGGTAATAAAAATTGCTAGCAATATCTGTAGTTTTTAAAAGTGAATACAATTTGCCATTTTAGGATTGACACACGTAGTCAATGCGCAATTTGTCTTCCTAGGCCGCATCAAATGATGTGGCGGGCCCTATCTGGCCCCCGGCCCTTGAGTTTGACACCTATGGATCTTGTACTTTCCGGAATTTGGGGAAAGGACACAACAAAATCATCTCTAAATCATCTAAACCCCTCAGTCCCGATTGAGCGTTCTAAACTTGTGCGTCGATGTGTTTCCGATGTTTCGTGCATTCTTAATAGATTGAATCTGTGGAAATTGGCCTGGACGCTCGGTAGGGCGTTTGTGGGGCGCTCTTGCTTCCCCTTTTTTTCTCTTTATATCACAAACAAAGTCGTTCCGTATCTGACTCTATTGTTCCAACCTGTTTAATGCATTTGTGTGTATTTGCAACAGAATGACGTCATAAATCACAAGATACTGCTATGACCTCCACTGGGTTGTAAAACAAAAAAAAAAAAAAAAAGAGAGCGGGAGGGAGGGAGCAGACGGGACGGCTGGAGATGAAAGTCGAGGAGCGATGGAGGTGAACAGGAGGGGAGGGGCCGGAGGTGCCGAGGGAATACATGGAGAGATTGAGATGGAGGAAGAGAGAGGCTGATGTCATCTGGATGAGCTGGCCAATGAGAGCGCGAGGAGGAGGAGAAGGAGGGAGGAAGAAGGAAGGAGGAGACGCAGCGATCAGACGGGCGTGTTTTATGTGCTGCTGCAGCATCTCCCGCGGAGGAACCACAAGAGAGACTGAGGTGAGGCAGCTTCACTTTATGGATTACTGCTTTTATAAAGTCCAAATAATGTGGGACTCGACATGCATTATGTGCTGTGTGAGTGTGTGTGTGTGTGTGCGTGTGTGTGTGTGAGCCATAACGACTACTCCCATCAATACAATAGCAGGTATGAGCCCCCTCCTTGCTGTCCTGCTCCACTTTTATTTTGCGTGTGTTTTGAAGCCCCAGAGACCCATTTGAAAGTTGAACACATTTCAAATCTATAGAGGGTTTCATATGGAGCAAAATGAGCTATTTCATTTATTGACACAGGAGAAGAAAAAAAATGAGGAATGTCCAATTGTCACACACACAAAATAGTGTACTGACTATCGACTAAACAGTAGTGGTGGTCAATTATTATTATTTTTTTTTATTGGATGTAAACTCCCTTCATTTGAGTTACACATGAAACACGTTTTGTTTGTTTGTTAAAATGAAGGTGTGTGCATGTCACTCAACTGGAGTGAGAATATCTGAAAACTGAGAATCTGAATTAGTTTGTCATTTTTACCGCTCATTTCATCCCTTGTGTTGCTAATATGACAGAAAGTGATTGCAGTTCAGACATCGTTTTAAAAGTTTGTAGTAAAGGAAGAAGATTTACAGTGCATTATCATTCAATTTCCTGTGGAAGTGATATAGCGATGAACTCGTTATCACCATCTTATTATTATCATTATTATTATTATTATGTTGAAAAATGATCCGTGCAAAAAAAAGAATTGAGAAAACTTGCATCTCTGTCCACTTCTCACTCCTTTTTTAGCTCAAATGCTCATTTATTTGTATTCATATATTTTTTTCGTCGTCTTCGTCTTACTTTTGTGCCCGAAATAAATATCCAGTCAATCATCTCTAGAAAAAAAAAAGATCTTGACCAGTGCCATGTGGGTAAATATGGAAGCTACATCACATCATGATGTAGCCAAAGTACACAGTGTGAAAGCATGATTCCAACTTCTCCTTCGTGAATGCTTGCTTATGCGGTATTTGGGAGTCGTGCCCATTTGGAGCGCCGGAACATTTTTTGCTCCACAACAAGGGAGTTGGATGTACCGACATGCACAATGAGGTTTGCGAGGGAGGGGGCACACAAAGAGGGAACGCTACAAAAACCATGCGGTCGTTTTTAAAAGGCCGACTTGAAAACCCAAGCGTCGAAATGTATTCTAAAATGTGTTTGAAAGATAGTCAGAGATGGATACTGAAGTTGTAACAAATAGGAAAGTAGAAATTAGCGACTAGCAAGGAAGTGATACATCGGACGAGAGCTTTGTATTTTCGGGAGCAGCTAAGTTTAGTCGGAATTGCGAGTGACTTAAAGTTCCAATTCAGTATGGTAAACTTGTGAGGTGCAGTTCAGTTGTTTTTAACTTTGAAGTTGAATACATTTGCATGAAATATTTCAGAAAGAGAGCTTTTTTATTTTTCCCCGTTGAACTGCAATATTTTGGACTCATTCACTGCCATTGACGGCTATAGACGTCAACGTTCCACTTTAACCAAGCCGGCACTGGATGTGTTATTATTATTTCAGTTGAATGATTGTTTCAGTACAGAGGTCGACACAATACGGTGATGTCCGTCATTTTTCTGCCCTTTGTTTACTGAGTCAACATCCCTCTGTCCACCGCTGTCTTGACACCTAAATTCCTAACATGCTTCCCGGGGAACTTTATTTGAGGCCCAAACAGCGTCGAAGAGAAGAGCGAGAGGATTTATTGGATGACTTCAGGATGGTTTTGAAAGCAGATCGGACCACCAATGAGGGTGAGCGAAAGCTGTGCGGGCGGATTACGTTGACGTGTTTGGCAACGCTGACTTTTGCCCAATGATTGGCAGCAGGTTGAGACTAGCATGCTGAGCGTGTGTCCCATTTGATCAGATAATTCGGTCATCCGTCTTAGCCATGCAGGAGGAGTATGATCACAGAACACTTTAATATCATTTCAAACTCATTGTATGAAATTGCTCTCAATATAAATGGATTATGAGCGATTTAAAAAAGAAAAAAGAAGACAAAACAGGAAGCACTAGCAAGTCACTCTCCATAAAAGACTCTCCACAAAGGACCTACCGTAATTTTCGGACTATAAGTCGTGTTCGGGTGGGGGGGCGACTTATACTCAGGACCGACTCATATACATATATATGTTGGTTTTTTTTTTCACTTTTTTGGGCATTTTATGGCTGGTGCGACTTATACTCCGGTGCGACTTATAGTCCGAAAATGACGGTAAATTTAACTCCTACAAATTTGGGAATAGCTTGCAAAGATCTTGGGAAGTACTTAGGACATTCTTCTATGTGCTCGTATAGAACTTGGAAACAGCTTTGGGCAATGCCCGGACTGAGCATCGACGAAAAAAACTTGCAAAGAGCCTCGGGAATATATAAGATGTGCTTTGTTTGGAAAGAGCTTCATTTGTTTGTGAAGAGCTTGTGTTGAGTTTCAGGAAGTGTTTTTTTTTTTTGCTTGTGAAGAGCAGCAGGTGCTCAAGGAGACTACATCAAATCTCCAGATGCACTTGTGGCGGGGGGGAAATCACATGGAGGCCTGTTTGGAGAAAATGAAATTATCTCCAGACTTCTCTTCTACATCCACCCCCATCCTTTTCCTCTCTGATTCATCATCAGCTTCTTTGAGTCTTTTTGTGTGGAGCGTTGTAGCTCCGTAGAAAGATGTCTTTGTTGCGAAGCCGTGCGGAATGTTTGCTTCTTCCGACCTGATCCGGCTGTTAGCCGCCATTAGCTGGGATCAGCGCACTTACAGTCCTTCCATACCGTTTGGTTTTTAATAGCCTCAGATGCGGCCAATAGAATGCTTTTAACACACACACACACACGCACTCATGCACAGTATACTGTAATAAGACTACTTTTGTGAGGAGCATGTTGGAGCCATGAGAAGAATCCTTTCATTAATAATGGGTGAAACCGAAGGTTGTTTTGCTGACAAATGTCTTCCTGTCTTGGTGGTGATTGTGAAACGTCCCCAAAAGTTTGTTACACACTTGTGACATTTAAGACAAAGGGGCGCTATTTTCCTGCCAGCACAAGTGCGGTTTAACTGTGCATGGGGGCTCGTTTTGTTTTTGCTGCTATTTGGATGGATAGGAATGGCTGTTTGCGCCGTTGTGGATGTGAACACAGCCGTTTCAACCTGATTGAAGTCCATTAATAAGGTTGGTCTGCATAAAGTACATGAATAATTAAGTGCAATATACCCACTTGTGGATGATGTAGAGTTGTCCGCTGTAAAATGGAAACTTGGAGAGCACCTTTCGTTTCTCTCTTGTTTGTTCCGGAGAAAATGTAAAAGTGCTCATTGTCATCAATCTTCAGAAATCAAGGGCCTAACATTTGCTTCAAAACTTTACCCTGGCTTCACACTCAATTTGAAACCCTAACACTGGATTCAAACCCTCCCATAAAACATTCAATCATGTTTAAACTCGTTGAAAGCACCATTTCAAACCCTATTTTCAGACTTGAAATCCCAATTTGCAACCCAAGCATGAAACATAAACCTGGTATTAAAAGACTGAAATGTTAAACATTTGCCTTGGTGTAAAAACCCGACCTCATTTGAAACCCCAACACTGACTTTTCTGGCTTGAAACCTTATTCATTGTTTGCAATTCTAACCCTCATTCAAAAGCTAAATCCTGTCAGTCCTTTGGGACCTTCACCTTGATTTGAAACCACAAATGGAAACCCTAACCCCAAACAAAACTGAAGGCCGGATGGTGGCTTTAAAACCCTCATTTCACACCATGAACCAGACATAAAGCCTTCATTTGAAAGTCTCAACTGTACCAAGATAGTTTTGAATCACTGCGACCTGCTTCAATTATAAACTATGTGTACTGGCCGAAAGGAAACGGTGTGTGTGTGCGTAAGCATATGAGTTAGACGCAGGGTGTGGCCATGCGGCGGGACAGAGCTGGGGGGGATGGGAGGTGAAGAAGGAGGGGCCAAGTGGGGGATGGGCTGGCACTGGCTGCTGCTGCTGCTGCTGCTGCTGCCGCCGGAGTCGGTGGTTACCATGGTGACGGGGGGAACGACGGAAAGGCATCCCGGCTCCCGGCAGTCGTGCGCACTCGCTCAGGGTTTTCCGCTGATACGAGATCATCATTTGGGTCCATTTTTGCCGCCGAGGGAGGGGGGGAGTCTGGAGATCATCGTCCGCACAGTCCCTGCAACGTTTCTTATGATGTCATGAAAATGAATGCTGCTGGAAAATATATTTGAACACGTTAACTTTGAAAGCCTCGCCATAATTTGAAAGCGTAACAATGTTTTGAAACCTTCATTTGAAACCGTAAAGTGAAAACCTTCACCTGAAAGCCTGCACCTAATTGGAAGCCCCAACTGGCTTGAAACTCAAAACTTAAACAGACTCAAGCCCAAGTTGAAAACCTATTCAAGATTTGAAAGCCCAACTTTGACTTGAAATGATGACCTAAAAACCTACCCCAGACTTGAAACTTGAATTTGAATCCCTTATCTTACTAAAACCTTTGTTGGATGAGATTCATCATGTCTTCGTAATGATTGTAAAGCCATTCTTTTGTTCAGACAAATACTAAAAGTTTGAGTTACTACCTGCTGACAGTTTGGACTGCAACTCCAGTCTTCCTCAGAGCCGTCATCCCGCGTGTCGATTATCCATTGGGCAAAGTCCACCGTGCCGGCCCGACAGACAGTCCAAACTGTCAGCAGGTATCAACGAAACCTTTTCTTTGTCTGAACCAAAGAACGGCTTTATAAAAACGGAAACCCAAATGAAGACAAAACAATCAATCAGTCGTTGGGGCTGAGACATCCATACTTTGATGCAGACTGTAAATTGTTGTTGTCAACGAGCGAGCAAAATGTCAAACGGGCAATAGGCCGGTCAGCAGTGCACTGCGGTAATGGCCTTGGTTAAGTGCTTGCTTGGTTGCCACGACAACAGCGACGGACGGTTGCACGATGTTACCTATCAAAATGACCGCATCAGCGTGGATTTGAGAGCGCGCATACGTTGGGAGATGTCTTGTGACAGGGCTCCAGCTGCTGCCATTGCGAGCGACCCCCCCTACCCCCCCGCGGGGATGAGGCTAATAGACCCTCGTCCACCCTGCCAGTGTTTATGCAGCCACATAGTGGCACTAATGACTGACTTCTGCACGGCTTCATTTGTCGTGCTGAGACGCTCGGGGGGCGGTGGAGTTTGGGGGATTGAGATGGGAAAGCATTTTGTGAGCGTGAACTAAAAAAAATAAAGCCCATTTTTTTTCAAACGTCACATACGATTTTGTATTATTTTTGTCCACGTGGGGTCATCATGTCGCCTGCCGCGTGATGTGGAAGTGAGTGAAAAAGGATGGCCAGCTGTGAGTTAGCATTAGCACTAGCCACGGTTTGTGTTTCCGTTGTTTTTGTGTTTTGTTTTTTTGACGCAATTAAAAACGGCTGTCCATCCGCTTTCTTAAACACTTGCTATCGAGCACAAGTAATTCCAGCTAGCATTGGCAGGCAAATGAAGATATTTACTGTACTCCACTGAGCTGAAATGTAATATTGTTAATCCCTAACATGAAGCCCAAATTTGAAAACGTAACTTTAAACGCTAACATTGTCTTGATAACCAAATTCAAAATCCTAAGCATGGCAACAGCCCGTTACAAGAAACCCAACCCTTGCATGGAACCCTAACCCTCCACCTGATTTGAAAAGCTAATGTGAAATCTAACATTAAAAGTAAAAGTGTTCCTGTGTTTGGGAGCCTAACTTAAAACCGTAATTCAGATTTTAACGACGAATCCAAAAGCGTAACCCACCGAATGTGTAATTCATACCTGCTTTGAAAGCCTAGTTTAAAATATACAACCAATTTTAGATTCTATTTAACAAAGCATAGTGTATACACACACACATTTGATAAAAATAGTTAGATTAAAACATGAAATGTGTATTTGACCAGTTCTGAACAGTTCTTCACCAAGCTTTTGTTCAAAATCTGTCCGTTTTGACTCATTAGCATTATAAACACACACGCGCGCACACACACATTTAGTCCTTCAGGCAGACATGTTAATCTCAGAGGTGCTTTATTAAAATGACATGTGTTTCATATTCATGAGGTCTGATAAGGACAATATAAGCACTTGATCTCACACACACACACACACACACGGTTCTCCACCCTGCTAATCTCCCTCCACACATCCAGAGTCTCCCCTGCAGATCGGAATCTATCAATGAGTTAATTTCTCGCTCCGTCAGGCACCATTCCTCCACCTGCACCCTTATTTTTCTCTCGAACCTTAAGCCCCTGCACACACACACACACATATTTCCAGCCACCCACACAAGCTCAAGCCCAGCCCCTCCCCTCCCTTCCCTGATTAGACTGTCCCACCTGCACCCGCCCTGCCCCGCCCTGCCTTCTCCCCTCGGGGCTCCGAGCGAAGCACCCCTCCGCTTCTGCGGGACGTCCCAGGACACCGGCAGGGTCGAAGGGCGGCGCTCGGTATATTTAACATTAGCCGAGATGGCGCCGCCTTTGGGCCTTCGAGCGTTTTGCGAGGAAAGTGACCCACCGTAGGTCATATTCAAAACCATGTATTTTAAAAATGATCATTTCACCCTTTCAATAAACTGTCAAGTTAGATCTCATATGTTCCAAGTGGAATATTTGAAACTTGCCATCAGTCGGGAAAGGAGAGTTGACTTCCACTCCAGGCAGAAGAAAAACATTGACTGGTGGGATTCCGTCCGTTTCCCATGAATGGACCCGCGAGCCACTTTGAAGTGCCTCCGTGCTATTTTTGGCAAAGTGCAGGGAGGATTTTCTGAAGAAGGGATTTGCATGTTGAGCGTTCAGATCATCCTGCTCCTCAATTCAACACAAACGTCCATGTAAAGGCAAGCCAGAGTGACAACTTCTTTTTTTAAGCTTTACTTGGACTAGCCCTTGTTACACGCGTTCCTTTACTCTGAAGATTTTTTTTTTTTTTGAAAGCAATGTATTCATTTTGTGGGGAAAACTGACCTGATTTTTTCGATCTCATTTCTTTTTAAAAAATTGAATTTATTGATAGTATTCTAATGAACGAATCACCTTCTTCAAGCATATTTGCACAAATGGGTTAGTTCTTCAGCCAAACTAACCGATGTTTGCAAATCCTTTTTTATTTATCTCATAAATCAAATCTGAAAAACTAAATCAATACATGGAGTGAGTATCTATGCATTTTGAGTCGAATCGAATCCATTTACCCAAGGTTCGAGGCATTACTGACTGGGTTGGAGATCACATTCGGTGGCGTTGAAGAGCTGAAGCTTGCCGCCATCTTGTAAAGTTAAAGTGAATTTAATGTAACGCTGTCGGAAAACATTGGCGGCGCCTGGATGGCTCAGTGGGTGGCACGACTGACTGGCCACGGAGGTTTAAATCCTGCTCAGGCCAGATGGTTGTGTCAGGAAAAGGCATCTGGTCTCTAGATTTTGCCAAACATATTGTTTGAATGGAAATGTATTTTGAGCCAAAATAGCTCACCCAATTCCTTGTGTTGTTTTGAAGCATTGTTGTATCCAAATGTGAATCCATTGTGCTTATCAAATTGTGACACAGCAGTGTGTGATTATCTTATTGACTTTAATGGACTTTCTTGACCCCCTCCCCCCCGTCACCTTCTGTCCCCTAAACCATCTTCCCTTTGTTGTATGGGTCAAACAGCCCTCCCCCTTTTTTCCCCTTCTTTCCTCCTCATCACAGACCCAGAAGCCGCCAAAGCGGCACCTTCAATCTCTTTGTGACGCCATTACGTCGCCAGGAGGGTCCCAGGCGGAGAAGGCGTGTGTGTGTGTGTGTGTGTGTGCGCCTTGATGAATGCGAGTGTGTCAATGGGACATTGAGACATGTGTGTGTCAATGGCCCTCCCCATCCTGCCCTTCGTTCTCTTCCCTTTGACCTTCCTCCTGCCATCCACACTTCCGCTGGCTCGAGGAGCCCTCGTCATCCCACCGGGCTGTGAGTATGGTGCCATCAAGTTTGTACAAAATATCAAATAAAAACAAAGCACAGAATATGTATGATATTGATCTACTATGAGACGGTATCAATTACAAATCACTTTGCATCTTGTTACAGAATGAATCGAACGCATAACAAAACATTATATATATTACCTATATGTCTGTATCGTACTGTTTTCTAATGACTCTATTCAAAAATGGGAGAAAATATCCGTATCACATTGTATCATTATCTATTATCTATCTAATTATCTTTTTTGGTTTTGCTGAACATTTGTATTCTTGCCTTTTTTCTTGCTTTCGTGCGGAAAAACAGATAAAGCCGGCAACAGTAAGTAACTCTCCCGTTGCCATGGTGATGTGAAAAGTTTGATTCGATGACTGTTGTGTGTGAAATCACGTCATTGCTTTGTGGGATTAACGTGCGTGTGTGTGTGCGTGTGTGTGTGTGTGTGTCCGTGCTGCCAGTTTCGCAGCCGCCTGTGCTCACTGAGCCCTCCGAGCTGATGACATCATACACGGCCTTTTCTCGTGATGACATCATTCTGCGCTGCGAGGCTTCCGGCAACCCTCCGCCCACGTACGTGTGCTTGACTGAAACGTTTCATATCAAATTGTCCTCCATCCTTTCAACCATCCTGCCTCGACCATCCACCATTTTCTGTGGCCTATGTCCTCATTCAACCCTGGAAGAATCCAGTCACATATGCAGTAGCTCAAACAAGATACTTCCGGGGCTTTTCCGTTTCCACGGCAACAAATATTCCTGTAATTAAATGACATCACTAATCAGATGACTAACCCCCCCCCCCCCCCCCCCCCTCCCTTGCTAGCTTCCGTTGGGTGAAAGACGGCCGGACGTTCGGCTCGGAGCGGACGGGAAGCGGAACGCTGGAGGTGGACGAGGACGATTCGCTGGAGTTGTACCAGGGAACGTTCCGATGTTATGCCTCCAACACGCTGGGCACTGCCATGACGCACACAGTGCACATCAATGTGGAGGGTGAGACACCGACCTCTCTAGCTAACCTACCCACCAAACCTCCCGACTTATCTGGCCTACCCATCGACCCGCTACCTACCACTCTAACCAGCCTCCATACATTTTAGTATATCTCAATATTCATTCTTGATCTACAGTATGTATGAAGGTATCGAAAAGTCACGCGACCAAATGTTCAATAACACACACTAGGTCGCCTTTTCTGCACGCTCATCTCTTGTTGTCACGGTAACCGTTTCCAGGAATCAGAGCAGTGATGTCAGTGTGTGTGCGTGTCTGTGTGTGTGTGTGTGTGTGTTGCAGCCCAGCCAATTCTGCTGAAGCAGCAGAAGCTCCGCCGGCAAGCATACGTGGGCGAGAGCATGGTGCTGTCTTGCAACCCCCCGCAGAGCTCCACCCCGCCGCAAATCCACTGGATGGACAAGAGTGAGTTTTTAAACGTTTCCAGAAAAAAGTGAGGCCAGCAAAGGTCTTACACACTGGTTTTTGAGGCGCCCGGCTAAGGGCAGAACGGCAGAAACGGCTCTCGCCTTTCACGTAATTAGTGCTGGTTGCCAAGCGACCAAACAGGAAGTAGCCTGCTGCCTTTTCCCACTAGTTTGTGTGTTAAGTAGGTTGTAGCTTAGCAGTATGTGTTTGCGTCATGTCCTAAAAAATGCTGACAGCACACATTTCTACCACCTCCAACGCACCTGCCACATTCAAAATGGAGATCTCCCCCTGGCGCTTTTTACCACTTCAGACATTTGTCTTGCGTTCCAGAGCTGGGAAAACTAGGACACCGCATGAATAATTGGGCTCTTTTTACACGGTGTAAATTTGCCCAAATCTCTTTGCTGTTGACACTCAGTCGGCCAGCATCAGCATCTCTCTGTTGAACCATGCTAGCCCTTCGATTGGTAGTTCATGGAGCATGTGTTTACCTGCGGCAGGGCTGGTGCACATCAGGCAGAGTGACCGGGTGACGGTCGGCCTCAACGGCAAGTTGTACTTTGCTAATCTGCTCAAGAGCGACAGCCGAGAGGATTACATCTGCAACTCGCATTACATCGAAGCCAGAACCATCCTGCCCGACACTGCCATCGCCCTCACTGTCCTATCCAGTGAGTAGACCAATTGATTGGCTGATGGATTGGCAACCTTTCCAACCATCTTTTATTTTCCAGGTAACGACGTTGCTCACGGCAAGCCGCCCCACTTCTTCCACCCGAGCGGCTCCCACTCGTCGGTGCTTGCGCTCCTCGGCCAAAGGCTGACCCTAGAATGTATCCCCAAAGGCCTGTAAGGATCAATCAACTTCCTGTTTTGGCATCTTCTCTCCTGCCCTGCGTTCTCTTCCTTTCTTCCTTTCTATTTTTCTATCTTTTCCTTCTCCTCAGTCCCACTCCAAAGGTGGAGTGGAAGAAGAAGGACGGCAACCTGGACGAAACCGGCGGCCGTCCGGAAAACCACAACCGCTGGCTCTACTTCGACAGCGTCAGCCAGAGCGACGACGGCGAGTACGAATGCCGAGCGTTCAACACGCACGGCTCCGCCGTGCACTCCTTCACCGTCACCGTTGAAGGTCAGTGGACCATACATTTTTTTGTTTTATAATTGATGAACCCTAAATCTATCATGAACCCTGATACCAAAACACAAAAACAACACCCTGTTGTGTTTTTCTGTGTAAAGCGGCTCCCTACTGGGTGAAGGAGATCCAGAACCTGCGTTATGCTCCGGGCGAAACCGTCCGACTGGACTGTCTCGCCGAAGGCATCCCCACGCCCAATACAACCTGGAGCATCAACGGTCAGCCGCTCTCAGGTAACCTCCAGCGACGCCCTTTGATCTTCTTGCGTCGTCTAACCTTTTATTGATATCAATCCAAAGGACCGTTTTGGGCTCGGAAAAAAAAAAATCAATAAGTCTTGTCTCGTCTCACGTCTCCTCAGCGGTGGACGAGGACCCTCGCCGCAGCGTATCAGGCGGCGTGTTGTGGCTGAACGACGTCCTTCTGAGTGACACGGCGGTGTATCAGTGCGAGGCCGCCAACAAGCACGGCTCCACCTTGCTCAACGCATTCCTCCACGTTGTCGGTGCGTCTTTCAAGAACCACCAGACGGATGTATTTCGTTCAGTTGTCTCGTTCAATGGCTCAGATGAACATGGTCTTGGATGTGTCCCTCAGAGCTCCCCCCTCAGATCCTATCCTCCGACGGCGTCGTGTACCGGGTCACTGAGGGCGGAACCATCAAGATGTCCTGCGAGACTTTTGGCTCGCCGCCCCCTCACGTCAAATGGTGAGTGCAATGGGGAGGCAATGGGAAAACGTGACTGGAAGCCACAAAGAAGACAGCCACCACACACACCTCAATGAATATTGCAGAATCTCCATTTGAAAAGAGATTGGTAGGTTTTCAAGTGCCATGCCCAAACCAGCATCCGATGGATCTATAAGCACCTCGCTGGAAAGTTAGACCAAGCTTTCAGAGGCCTGTTATCCTGTTCCAACTTTGTTGCTCTGGATTGAAAGCTTCTGGACCTTTACACACTGTGGACCTTGAAAGTGACACTCATGTTTTTTTGTTTTTTTTAGGGAAGGGGAGGATTGGGCCCCCCTGCTGTCTGACCCCCGTGTCTCCCTGTTGACCAACGGGACGCTGGAATTAGCCGACGTGGGTCCCAGCGACAGCGGCATGTACACTTGCTTGATCAAAAACACCAACATCTCCATCAAGGCTCACCTGGATGTTTTCAGTGAGTTTGACCCCCTCCCGATGATCATACCATCACTATCTTGCAAAGAGAAAAACAGACAATACGGATGATTGTGGTGTTTGAAATATTTGGTGGTGTTGTTTCCTGTCAGATAAGACAACAATCATAAGCGGCCCGCAAGACGTGCGAGCGCTCCGTGGCGAGAACGCCTTGCTGGACTGCCGTTTCCGCAAAGACCCCCGACTGCAGCGCTACCAGATCGTCTGGAGGAAAGATGGACAAAAACTATACGAATCATCACCGGATGACAAGTAATGACTCAGCAGAAGCATCTCTCTTGTTGTTGCCCGATCACCTACTCAAGTACTGGACAAATTGTGTTAGCACTAGCATGCTAACACAAGCGCATTGTTTTTTTTTTCTTGCAAGTAAAACAAGATCATTTATCAGCTGATATGGTAGCAGACTGTTTCCAAACGAGTAATTCAAAAGTCAAATGCCCTAAGAAACGTGTGTGTGTGTGTGTGTGTGTGTGTGTAGGTACACTATCTTTGCAAACGGCACACTGAAAGTAACTGACGTCCAATCAAATGACAACGCGGCGTATTCCTGCGAGGTCATCACAGAACTGGATCAGGTGACCGACAGTGGTTCCATCACAGTCGTGGGTGAGCTTCCTCTTCTTACGTTACAACTCAAACGGAGTGGTTAGAGTGGGAATTGGATCATCTTGGCCAAAGGGGCTCCTTATTTTTGGACAAAAAAAAGGAGCAGACACTATTTCATTTTGGGCCCTCAGCTTGTCCGGACCCCCCTCAGGATGTGACCCTCTCTGACGTGAAGGATGACACTTTAACTCTCAGTTGGATCCCGGGCCGTGCGCACAACAGCCCTATCACAGGTAACACGCACACACACACACCTTCAAGTCAAGTCAAGTCATGTGACCCGCCACCTGTGTTTAGAGTTCATCGTGGAGGCAAAGGAGGAGCAGCACTCGCGTAGGCACGACGGCGACACCTGGAGGTGGGAAACAACGAAGCGGGTTCCTGCCGACGTCAACCACCTGCAGCTCAGCCTCCACCCTTTCTGCACCTACGCTTTTCGCGTGGTGGCCGTCAACCAGCTCGGTCACAGCGAGCCCAGTCAGCCCACGCCGCGACACAGCACGCCCCCGGCCGGTAGGAATCCAAAACCAAAAGTGCTGGATTCAAATGTTCACACAGAGAATGTCAAAACTTAAGTCCATCTGTGAAGTGCATTTGAGGTCAAGTGTCATTGTTAGCGGGAAATTCATAGCTTTGTTTTGATGTGTTGCCACATTCCAGTACCCCACATCAACCCCACGGGTGTTCGCAGTGAATCCTCCGACGCCGGAACACTGGCTATTACGTGGGACGTAAGTAGGAGAATGTCAGCATACATCTCTATGCACTCAAACTTGTGGAACTTGTTCAATGAATCATTCAAACGGCACAACAGGAAGAAGTGAATCCAGAACTTCTTGATGGCAGACATGCTAACCACAAAACTACCAAGGCCTCTCATTCAAACAATCACCCAGTGTGACTGACTCCCTGATTGTCTTACATTTGTTCAACGGGTTTTAAAACAACAAACGAGTGAGACCAAAGTCTTTTTTTTAAACCTTACCTGTGTATGCAGGAGATGCCCAGGCAATCGCATAACGGTCAGGACTTCCAGTACAAGGTGTTGTGGAGGAAGGCTGGGGGCAAGAGCGACCACTGGAACCACGCTTATGCCAAGTCGCCGCCCTTCTCAGTCAACGACACAGGAACATATGAGCCTTTTGAGATCAAAGTCCAAGCCGTCAACACGCTGGGGGAAGGCCCAACCCCAGAGGCTGAGATCGGACACTCGGGCGAAGATGGTAGGAAAAAAAACATCCTACTTCATAACACGCACGTTCAGCCTACTTTGCCTTATTTTGTCATGACTTTGATTTCCTTGCGTCAGTCCCCGAGGAGTCTCCCAGTGGAGTGGAAGTCCGGGTGATGAACAGCACGGTTGCCGTGAGATGGAACGAAGCCCAGAACGTCCGTGGTCTTCTTCTGGGCTACAAGGTACAACACCGCATGTGACTTCACATTCAAGGTTGTGTCGAAGGATATTTATTTGGTACTTGGGCTTTCCGTGGCTCCCCACCCATCTATCCGATTCAGATCTACATCAAGAGGCTCGGTCCAGAGTTGGCACGGGTACGGCGGTCCCCCGGGGAAGTGCGCCACCTGCAGGAGGGTAAAGAGCAGGAGGGAAGATCGGAACGAGCGGAGGAAGACAACAGGGTGGTGGTGGTCCAAGGCATGAAAACCGCTGCGGAAGTGACGAATCTGCGGTTCTTCTCCCGCTACACCGTTTCCGTCACCGCCTTTAACAGCAAAGGAGAGAGCCCCGCCTCCCCGGCTGTCGGCTTCAGCACCCCGGAAGGAGGTGGGCTTCGGGGAGGGGGTCTGACTTTATTCGTTCAACCTGAAATCGTCTTCATGCAGTGCCTGGCCCACCGGCATCGCTGCTCTTTGAGAGCCCCTCTGAGAACTCGATGCTTCTCTTCTGGACACCCCCACTCCAAACCAATGGAATCCTCCTGGGATACATGGTCCAGTACCAACAGGGTAAGACTTGATTCCGGGATTACTCCTAAGGATCCGTGAATGTAAAGAGCAGACAGTTTTTCGTCGGACTGATCATTCTTGGTTTCGGTACGCGCGCAGAGGTGAAGAGCCGAGACGGTCCGGTGCAGATGGAGATCATCGGCGATCCGAGCGTGACGCACCTCATGCTGGATTCTCTGGACCCCCACAGCTATTACACCTTCCAGGTGATCGCTCGCACCGCCGCCGGGGATGGGCAGCCCATCACCAGGAGGAATGCCACCCTTTTCGACGGAGGTACAATGCCCGACCGGCCGACCGACCGTAATGACTCTTACTCTGCAGAATCTACTGTTTGGACTGATTTTCCATTTCCTCTTTTCTCCGTGCAGTTCCCCCAACAAACATTACCGTCACAGCCGACAAGACGTCGCTCAATTTCAGCTGGGTACCTGGAGAGCGAGAGAGGAACCACGCCTTCCACATTGATTTCCTTAAGAAGAGCGGTCAGTGAGGGAAACGGGAAGATGATCTTAAGAAAGAATTCCTGGACCACCTTGATCCAATTTTGTTTGGCAGCCGGTGGTCTGTGGGAGGAGTCAGAAATGGTGAACACGTCGCAAGGGTTCTACTCGCTGACAGGTCTTCAAGCAGGAACGGAGTATCACCTTGTTGTCATGCATGGGAACGTCACTCAATGGGAATCTGCAAGTTGGACCTTAGGACCAGGTATGAAAGTCATTTCGAAAACTGCAAGCGGAAAGGAAAGCCCAACGATGGGTTACTATATTGTGCCCCGTAGAGACGCTAACAGATCAAATGCTGAATGCTAACATGCTAATGGCACTGTTTGGCGGTCAGGGCCATCGGAAGTGAGCGGTGGCTTCGCCGCTCGGGGCTGGCTGATCGGGCTCATCAGTGCCATCGTGCTGCTTATCTTCATCCTGCTCATCTTGTGTCTGGTCAAGCGCAGGAAGGGCGGCAAATACGCAGGTAAGAGCGCACATTGGATCCTTCCCACTCGTCGCCCGTCATGTTTGTTGTCGCTCGTTGCAGTGAAGGACAAGGAAGATAAGGAGGTGGACTCGGAAGCCCGGCCCATGAAGGACGAAACCTTCGGAGAGTACAGGTGGGTCGTCTGCGTACGAATGACCGTTTGACTTTCTTTCCCCGACAACTCACTCTTGCTTTTCAACCCCGTCAACGCTTCGTTGGCAGGTCTTTGGAGAGGTGAGGAACTTGATGCATGACTATGTCACACAAAGAGAAAATGACAATGTGTTCACAGTGAATAGTGGGGGTTCCATCACAGAGCCGTGGGGGACTCCTCAAGACGCAATGTTAACCTCTTCATGCATGGTGTTCAACTTGTGCATCACTTTGAATGTTGAAGAAGAAAAAAACAAGATGGACCTTTGGGAGTAGATGATGAAGACTTCATTTATGACCCTCCCTTTGTTTCCCAGCGACACGGACGAGAAGCGTTCGGAGAGCCAGCCGTCGCTGGGCGGCGACAGCAAGCTAGGCAGCGACGACTCGCTGGCCGAGTACGGCGACAGCGTGGACATCCAATTCAATGAGGACGGCTCCTTCATCGGCCAGTACAGCGGACGCGCCCCGGCCCCCGCCGGGACCGAAAGCTCCGGGCCCGCCTCCCCGGACAACGCGGCCCCGCCTCCTCCCATTGCGCCGTCCATGTCGAGCATCCTCAACCGACCCAGCTAAACACACACACACACTCACACACCCACTGTCTGACTACATTCCACACCTTTATGCAGAGAAAATGTTTACACCGTGTTTCGCCTTTTCCATGCCACGTTTACACACGAGCGCACACAAACACACACACACACACTCCTACAAAGCAACTACTAGTTTCTCTTCACACATTGGCAATTTTGCAGCGTTTGGAATATTCCAAGATGGGATTCATGGAAACTTTGTAGGTCGCAGAGGATGGGGACATCCCATCAATAGTGAAAACCTGAAAGCAAATGACAAGAGCCCTAAAATGACTGACCATTTCTGTCATTCATTTTTAAAGGCAAATAATTTAGCCCCTCTTTTCCGCCATGAACTCAAGCTATACATACTTCCTTTCCAAGTTCCCAGCTTGAAAAATGACACCGAAATGTTGGGCAAGGTTGGAATCACACGAGTAAAACATAACGTTGTATCTGCTTGAAGGCGGCCATTTTAAAACAAGGCATCAGTGTGTGTTTTTGTGTGCGTTGCATTTCTCTATCCCAACAAGCGTCCAAATGTTCTTTTGAATTGAGAGGAGGAATTTTGCCTTACCGAGCTTCCTCTCCTCACTCTACCCACGATAAGACCCCCTCGAAAAAACACACCACACAGACACACACACACACATACACACACAACAGTTGGAGGCCCAGGAAACAACATGGAGTGAAGAGTTAGTGTAGCAAAACTCCCATGCAGGCTCATCCAATGATTATCCCTCTCTGAATGTAAATACCACGTGAAGATTGTTTTTATTTTATTTTTTTGTCATTGCTTTTTTTTTTTTTTTGCTCTTTAATATTTGGATCTCTTGTATCATGTAGTAACTGTCGTTTTACCACTGAATGCTAAGCTAACATTTGAGACGGAGACGTTTGGTCACCTGCGATGAGTTTAGGGGTGAGGATGAAGATTCCGGTTCTTTTTTGGTTGAAAACACAGACGTGAATGTTGACGTAGCATTCGGTGTGTGTGACACAGCTTTCCTTGTGTCACTTTTGTAGATGAGACACATTTAGACCATAGATTCATAGCACTTTTTTTTTTTTTACACGCTCAATTTATTATTGGATTTTTAGTGCTTTTAGCCACAGAGCAGATGATGATGACGCTAATAAAAAAAAATCCGTTGAGTATCTTAATATTTATTGTTTATTGCTCAACTCACATTGAGCTGCAAAATAAGAACAAAAATCAGACGGTAATTTGATCAAGAGACGACGTGAGGATAAGAAATTCAGCAAGTTTCTTTACTTTGGCAAATCAGCCAACAACACTAAATAGTGTTAAAGCTTTCACGTCACCATTATAACCGCCATATCCGATTATCGGTGATTG
This sequence comes from Syngnathus typhle, assembly GCF_033458585.1. Taxonomy (NCBI): domain Eukaryota; kingdom Metazoa; phylum Chordata; class Actinopteri; order Syngnathiformes; family Syngnathidae; genus Syngnathus; species Syngnathus typhle. The sequence continues at coordinate 818,345 of NC_083739.1, forward strand.
TCGGGGAAAAACAACCACGTACATAAACAGTGGATATAAGAAGTCGACACACCCCTGCCTTACTCATTCTCTGTCAACCCAAATAAAACAATGGACCTTTGACTTCTATAGTCATCAATGCTATGACACCAAGATAAATCATTTCAAAACGTTCTCCTAATGCAGTGCTTCTCAAATAGTGGGGCGCGCCCCCCTTGGGTGCTATTCCTGGGGGGGCGGCGTGTGACCCTGGGGAACCGGCTTTTTTTTTGCCAGTACTAGAATAAAGTGTAATTGCGCATCTACTACAGCAGAGGGCAGTGGCGCTCTCATTGTTACTTCTGTCACGTTTGCGACAGTGCAACATTTTACGACTTACAAGACAAATTAGGATAGTCACGGTGGGGAGGGGGGGGCGCGAATAGTTTTCTTCTTGCTAGGGGGGGGGGGGGGGGCGTAACAGAAAATAATTGAGAAGCACTGTCCTAATGTGATCTATACTCTGTACAAAACGTTGTTTTAAAAGTCATACTGGAAGAGTTGACGTTTATTTTGGGTCAATTGAACACTAAGTAGTGTCAAGCATGTCCAGTTAACATGAGTTTGAATGTGACTGATTGAATTTGAATGTTGCCACATCCCAGTTGTAAGAGGGTGTGCAGACTTGTGCAACCACATTCCTAGATAATCTTTTTTGCCTCCCGTCTTGAAAATATTTTAAAACTAATTTCAATTGACTTATACTGCTTCTAGGTCACATTAATAGTGGAAAACGTTTTGAAATCGTTTATGCACGTTTCATTTCTTTATAACACAAAAAAATCTATGGAATTGAGAAAAAAAAAAAAAGAATGAATTTAAGATACATGATGAATCGAGACCCAATTACAATATACAAGCGTTCGTAAAAACAAAAACATTTTTAAACTAACAATGTCCAAGAATAATGTCACGTCTCTGGAAATCACAGGCATCATTTGACACGGCAAGATATTTCAAACCAATATTTTGTGACCAAATGTTTTTAATAAATTGTACAATAGCTTGCTTGAATATCTGGGTGCCATTTTTTTTCCTTGACACGCACCATTACAAACTGGAATAACGCGGCGATTTTTACATTCCTCTATAAACGCAGAGTTGAAAGGCCTGCTTGATTGACAAAAAGGTGTTCTTGTGGAAGTGGATCTGACTGCTGAGTCATCATTTGGCAATCTCAAGGGAACCTGTTAGCATTGTCGCTAAAGATTGAACAGCACTTCATGTATTTCTCAAATCATTCAAACTCACATCTCTTTGTTGGTACTCTGCTCTGACACCGTATGTCTGCCTACTTTTATATGCATATATGAATCTATATACAATCTACAAACATGGGAAACATTTTCGGAAAAGGGCTCCAAAATGAGCTGAATAACAAATAGTAACAAAACGGCGAATGAGAAAATGGCGGAACAGTCGCGTGGCGTCCCTCTCGATGCTTGATGATGACAACGATGATGATATGGATGATGATGATACTGCACGGCAAAAGTGTGCTAATATTGTAGCTGCTTGTTGAATTGTGCACTGTGCTCAAACTAGCAAACTAACCCCAGTCTGTCAACTAATAAACAGCATAATCAATACAGATTGCTGTCTGTCTCTGTGTGTCCATTTGTGTCTTTGATTCATTTTTCTAATCAACCGGGAAATTGTTTGGACACACTTTTTCTGATATTGATCGAGAAATTGTGTCCAAACTTTTGCTCGGCTGGTCTCCTGCAGTTGAGCGACACAAGATAACACTGCGGTCAACAATTTTTTTTTTTATGACATGTTTTAATCAGAGATGTAAATAAATATTGCAAGATGATTTTTTTTGCAATGATTCTGAATCTGCTTTTGCAATTTCTCTGGCCAATCAGGCTTTTATAATAATTCTACTACTACTACTACTAATAATAATAATAATAATAATAATAACAATAATAATAATAATGAAAATAATAATAGCACTGCCCCATTACTGCCCCTAGCTTTGAGCTTGAGCCAATTAATTTTTTTAAGATAAAAAGTGTATTAATACAGTAATGAAACCCTTATTTTAAGAGAGCTATATTTTAAGATTTATTTTTTTCTTTTGTAAAATTGTAATTGTTTTTTGTTTGTTTGTTTCTTGAAATGAGCGAACTATTCTACGGTGTTTTAGGCGAACACATAGTAGAATTGGCCTTGCCCTTCAAATATTTGCCATCCTGTTGAGAATGCAAATGATTTGTTTACTTGAATGCTCGCGCACGCGCAGTGCCAGGGGCGCAGTGAACGACGGGAAGTTCGAGGGGGAAAAAAGGCGAAACCAGTCCGGCTGCTTGTGCTTGGGCAGGCCGGGACCAACAATGCGCCCGCCGCGTTTACGCTTGCGCAGTGCGCGCATTCACAAGCTCCGTCTCGGAGTCGCATTTACAGGAGGAGGATGAAGCCCACATCGGTGACGCAAGTTGGGGGGCCCGTGTTGGACGGGAGGAGGATCCGCTTTCAGCGTCCCTATGGTGAGCCACTCACCGCTCGGTTGCGTAACGAAAAACACGTGGCCGCGCGCCAATCGGCCTTTCCTGACCGGTGTGGCGAGTGTGCGTGCGTGCGTGCGTGCGCGCGCGCGAGTCTCGTGGTGTCACGCTCGTTGACATCCCATGAAGGAACCAATGCTGCGCGTGCACGGCGTCTCCATGGCGACCAAGCAAAGGTGTTGCTGGGTGGGGGCTCGGCTCGATTTCAGGGGCGTGTATTTTGAGGGGCTTCGTGGGCGTGGCCAGTGTTTTGGCGAGCACGCGCCCACGTGGTTTTGCTCACTTATGGAGGCGATGAGAAATAAGAAAAATCTCCCTCTTCCGCGCACAGGTGAGCGTCCTCCTAAAAAGCCACACACCTTCTGAGGAAGTCCACGAGTACGTGACGTCATGCGTGGGGGTCGAGCGGTGTTGAACGTGAGCCGCCAAATATGATTCCGGTTCGAATTCGGAGAATCTGATGTCTACATTTAGATTGCTTAGCAAGTGCTTCCATGTTAAAAGGGAACTTTTAGTAGATTTTTAGAAATGGGGTCGTCCGCATTCAGACAAAACTGACCCAATAACAGTTCATGAAAACTAACAAAAATAACTCAATTTGAAAAAGAATTGTTATAATATTAAAAAAAATAAATGCTTTTGAAGAAGGCATAACTAACTTCATCTTGAGTTGATAATACTTACTAAAAATAACTCTAATTATACTGAAAATGACATTTTTGTATTTATTTTGGTATTGCTGCACATTGGTAGCCACTCAAGAACCAAAGTTAGCTGCTTGAAAATTGAAGTTGACTTTACTTTATTACTCAATACTGATTGACCTCATTTTTTTAAATCTTCCTACTTATTGACCTTTTTCATCTTGCACTCAACAAATACTCCATTATATATCACACAATTTAAACTAATACTAAAACTAACCCCACAAAAACGGAGCATTTTCGAAAAAATAATAACAAATCAAAACTCACAAATTGCTCATGGGAAATAAATTCCCCATGAAAATAAAGTCTCTAGGGTCACTTGAAATTAAACAGGTCTCACTCATGGCATCAACATTTGAAGATGAGTTTGGCTTCCAGGGCCAATTCATTCATTCATCATAAAGCTTTGCCTTTGATATTTTAAAAAACATAGACTTTGGGTTGATTGAATACATTTTGGCTGAACGGTCCGTGGGTTTCAGCAATTGAATACACGCGTGCATGTTTTGAAAAGCCGTCAGTGTGATGTTCTGAGCCGTCGATCCAAGCCCATTGGTGGCTGAGCTCTTCCAGCTCGTCTTATCGTCCAATCGGCAACACTCCGTCCCGTGCCATCAGCCAAACAGGTGCTTGGACGACAACGCTCTTCTAAAGTCTAAAGTCTGTGCACCCACACACACTCACTCAGTCACTCACTCACACACACACACACAGCAACAGCCATGTCGCAAAGTCACAACACCCTGACTCAAACACGACTGGAGAAGACGTGGGTGCCGTGGATGCCGGACCGACTGAGCAAGCGTCGAGGATGTGAGTACCGCAACGCGTCGTCGTGCTTTTGAATTAGACGGCTTGATACGCGGCGCTGCAAGCAGGGCCACCCTGCCGGTCGGTCGGTCGGCCGGTCGTTCACCCTGCCGGTCGGTCGGTCGTTCACCCTCGCTCCAACCGAGCAACCGACATTTTCCCCCTAATCTCATTTTTTATTTGAATCTATTTTTTTCTCACTCGATCGAAAGAAAAAAATCCTAAATCAATATCAATTAATATGAGAAAAAATATATATAAATCAAATCAATCAATCAAAATAAATGAGCAAAAATATTCCACTTGGAATAAATATCCTTTCCACTTTGTCCTGCTGACAAGTAATGGCCAAATTGTTTGTTGTGTTTTTTCAGCGTCGGTTCCACAGTTCACTAACTCGCCGACCATGATCGTGATGGTGGGACTACCTGCTCGTGGGAAAACGTACATCTCCAAAAAACTCACCAGGTATCTCAACTGGATTGGCGTCACAACCAAAGGTATCGCAAGCGGGCGCGATACGCGACCACCTCAGACTGGATCCATTTGAGATTGGCTTCTGTTATGTGCCGCCAACAGTGTTCAACGTGGGCCAGTACCGCCGAGACGCCACGCGTTCCTACAACAGTTTCGAGTTCTTCAAACCCGACAACGCGGAGGCCATGAAAATCCGAAAGTACGACTAGCAAGAGGCCTTTTGCTCCGTGGCCGCAAATGAATCGAACCGTGGCTTTTTCTCTCCGGCAGAGCATGCGCCGTTGCCGCGCTCAAGGACGTGTGCGACTACTTCACCAACGGGCAAGGCCAAGTGGTGGTGGGTCATCCACTTAAGTCATCGGACCCACAAGAAGAAGATATTTGATTTCATCAAATCTCGATGCGGTCATTTCAGGTTTTCGATGCCACCAACACGACACCCGAGCGCCGAGAGCTCATTCTCAGCTTTGCTAATGAAAATGGCTACAAGGTTTGTCATCGGTGATTAGTAATCGTATCGATATCTAGATATGAACAATGATTGACCAATATTAAGAAAGCTACAATCACCTCATGCCTGTTCAGGTTTTCTTTGTGGAATCCATCTGTGATGATCCAGAGATCATCGCTCAGAATATTAAGGTAGGATATGTGCGCCAACTCAATCGACACTTTTCGACCGCTTTATTTCTCAATTAGCAAGTCAAGCTAAGCAGTCCCGATTACATCAATTGCGACAAGGACGAGGCCGTTGCCGATTTTCTCAAGAGGATCCAATGTTACAAATTAACGTACGTGGCGTTGGATGATAACAAGGACAGGTAGTGGAACTCCTTCTCTGTATGAGACCAATCTCTTCAATCCTCACAAGTCCTGACCATGCAAATGTGTGGGGGGGGGGGGGATCCCGCACTTTCCCCTAAATGCAGGAACTTGTCGTATATCAAGATCTTCGACGTGGGCAGCAGGTACCTGGTGAACCGCGTGCAGGACCACATCCAGAGCAGAATCGTTTACTACCTCATGAACATCCACGTCACGGCGCGTTCCATCTACCTGTGTCGCCACGGCGAGAGCGAGCTTAACCTGGTGGGTCGCATCGGCGGAGACTCGGGATTGTCGGCCCGCGGCGCCAAGGTGAGGAGACGCGTGGCCGTGCCGTGGCTCGCGCGCTAGCTTTGGCTCTTTTCGTTAACATCCTGTCGTGCAGTTTGCTAGCGCTTTGGGAACGTACGTGCGCAAGCAGAGCATCAGTGAGCTGAAGGTGTGGACCAGCCACATGAAGAGGACCATCCAGACGGCTGAAGCTCTGGGGGTGCCGTATGAACAGTGGAAGGCTCTCAATGAGATTGATGCTGTGAGTATGCATTGCTGTTTGCTGGCAAATATTTCATTTAGTTTACAAAGTTGCAGCAGTCAGTTATTGCAGTTGTCCATTTCCGGCAGCAGGGGGTGCCGTTGAGCAAGGTTGCGTTGTGTTTCAGGGCGTGTGTGAAGAGATGTCCTACGAGGAGATTCAAGAGAATTATCCGGAAGAGTTTGCATTGCGAGACCAAGACAAGTATCGCTACCGCTATCCAAAGGGCGAGGTGAATATTGTTTGGACCTTTTGACTAGGCCTCTTCATCTTTTCCTTGAACATTTTCCTGGGGGAAAACATCCCGATATTAACACTTTGAGTAATTCACGACCGGCGGCCATCAAGTCCAAGCAACGGCTGGCTGCTTTTGTGCCAGTCAGGTGAGCTTCTCTCCTAACTAGCCTCATGTTCACCAGTCTTACGAGGACCTGGTTCAGCGTCTGGAACCCGTCATCATGGAACTGGAGAGGCAGGAGAACGTGCTGGTCATCTGCCACCAGGCCGTCATGAGATGTTTGCTGGCGTACTTCCTGGATAAAAGTGCAGGTGAGAGCATATTGCACAACGCACGTGTAATCATGTCGTCATCATCATCTTGTTGCTTGTGCTATTAATAATTATGATGACACATGTTGTACACAGTGGAACTGCCCTACCTCAAGTGTCCTCTTCATACCGTCCTTAAACTCACCCCAGTTGCTTACGGTCAGTTTTTATTATTACCGTAATTTTCGGACTATAAGTCGCACCGGAGTATAAGTCGCAACAGCCACAAAATGCCCATAAAAGTGAAAAAAACCATATATATATATATGTATATAAGTCGCCCCCCCCACCCAAACTATGAAAAAAAACGCGACTTATAGTCCGAAAATTACAGTATTGTTATTGGTGTTGCTACCGTGAATGTTAGCATTAATATGATTGATTTGTGTTTTTCTAACAGTACTTAATGTGACCAAAAACAATATCTAACTTGGGTTGTACGGATATTTGTAACTTTTTAATTCCCATTCAAAGTGGGGCTCGTTTATTGGTCCTTGCTGTTTCAACTTGTGTTTGTTTTGCTTTTGGTTCGGCTACGGCACAGGGTGTAAAGTGGAGTCGGTCTTCCTGAACATTGAAGCTGTGAACACACACCGTGATAAACCCGAGGTGAGTTCGACACATTCTCAGTTTGCCATAAAAGGTGACAAGATATGGAAATAGATTAGCAGTGTTATTTTAGGGGCGCTATAATTAGTGTTCTACAGTAAAGATTTTTCCGTAGACATGTTTTGGGGCAGGGAATATATTCACAATTTGTTTTAAAGATGTGTTTGATATATTCGAATGTGATAATGGCACATGGGAGAGGTACTTTAATGTTTAAATCTCTATACTGTGGACTTTGTTTTAAAAGCACACTAAGTTAGCTAAGCTAACCTCGCTAGCAAGGTATGCCTGGATGCTGTTTTTGTAATGATATTACATCCGGCCTTTGAACGAGTGAAGTAGTAAATCCTGAGCATGGAGATTTGCTCCATAAAGTCAGTGTCAATTTTGTTTTGAATCATTTCCTTGATTACGTCCAAAGGAAGGCCTCATTTGGTGACAATGTTTTAGTTCCCCCCCTTGAACGTGACGTCGCAATTTGTTTTCTTTGTCAGAACGTGGAGGTGGACCGAGATGCAGAAGAGGCGCTGGAGACTGTGCCGGATCACATCTAGACCACCAGGGGGGGAAAAAAAAACGCCGCCAAGGAGCACATATGATACATCAGACTGTATGTGGATATAATTACATTTTAATCCAAATATTATCAGATGTTTTGATGAGAAGCCATGGCCCAACAGAACATTTACAAGGGACATACAATGGAAACTTTACTTTTGTAGTTGATTAAGGGCTATATCAATAACTTGACCTGTCTGTGAAATCGGAAGCCACCACTGGCTAATTGAATCCTATTTCCACCATTATGTAAGTAGCCATTAGGATTTGATCCTATTTTCCCCGCTAAAGGTAGCATTTTGTGACAAAGATACTCAGTTACACTTGAAACTAGTGTTGCAGGTTCACCATTCGGAGTACTGTTGTGTAGGTTTGAACGAATGCAATGTCATTGCAGCTCTGCTTACCTTTTGAAATTGATATTGCTTTGGAGTTCCACTGTGGCATAAAAATGGCACATCTTGCGGCAAGTCATGGTGGAGAAAGTGTGTGTGTGGGGGGGAGGGGGTACACAATGAATTCTATTCATTGAATCATATTCAATGATGCACTTTATGGATGCTCAGGGAATAATCAGTGGGTAGAGTACTGCAATAATTTATCGTTATCATCGTTCAGTGTTCTGACTGTTCTGTCGTTCTTGTAGCGGTTTCGTTTGGTTTTTGTTTTCAACCAACGTGGACTCTTAGCAAAATGCCAATGGCGCAATAATGACAATAGAGACAATGCACCCCGCTTGAAATTTGTTTTCGCCTTCTGTGAGTGTATGGTTATTTCTTGCACTTTCCCAATAAAAATGATGTTTACTGTTCACTAGAAGTCATGAAAAAATAAATAAAATAGTCATCTCCGGCTGCTGTATTTTTTTTAATTGAAATGTTTTATTTTGTCAACATACTGTGGATTTTATACTTCTTTGTATTTAATAGTTGTGTGTTTTTTTTTCTCGGTTCAAATGTTTGACTTGAGGCGATTTTAATACGTTTGTTTGTTTGTTTGTTTGTTTGTTTGTTTGTTTGTTTGTGCGGTCATTAATACTATTGATCATACTACTAAACAGTTCCGTTACATTTTCGCCCCATATTTATATTTATTTGGAGGGTTACTTATATTGATTTGGAGTGTTATTATTGTGACGTATGGCTGTTTCCAATGATTGTTTTTGCACGTGACAATGACGTAACGAGGCGGCAATGGGGGCGTGGCCGAAAGGAGAGTTTACAAGTTTGAGTCGGAAAGTCGTGTCGAAGTGTGCGCAAGAGGAGAAGAGGTGCAGGACGCAGGGAACCTGGCTCGCTGGCTGGGTACGCAAAGGCTGGGGGTGCACCGTGACGCAGCGGGAGCGCGAGCGCAAGCGCAAGGCAGGCCGCCTCTCTGCTCCAAGGCTCGGGCCAAGACCATGCTGGCGAGAGGATGGGGGACGAGCCAAGAGTTTCCCCGCTCAAGAACTTTGTGGCCGGGGGGTTCGGCGGAGCGTGTCTGCTGCTGGCTGGACACCCGCTGGACACCATCAAGGTGACTCCCAACAATGTGGACAATGCCATTCTTGTTGTTCGTTCGCAGGCTTTGAGGAGATTATTGGACAAATCAGCTTAAAAAGGCACGAGGCGCAACTCGAGCTGCTCATTTATCTTGTAAAATTGAAAGATCATGTTGTGATTCGGGAAAAACACAAAGCGCAGATTTCAGGTTCAGGGTTCAACTCTCCCACCGACACTTGCCCTCTTGCAAATACAAAAACATCAAGTCGAAAGGCGACAGTCGGAGGTTAAGTAGGAGATTATGGCTGGAAGAGAAGTGACATGACTGCTTTTAACATGATCTGCATTTATTAGGCAAAATCGAAAGATTTATTGGCCGTCGTTAAAATGCAGTGGAATCTTTTGTGCGTACCTTTCACCGAAGCTGTACCTCTAACCATGTTGCAACTGAAGCATATGAAAATCGAAAGGTAAGCGGAGCTGCAGGTTTTAGCATGGGTTTACAGTATCGACAGCATTAGCTTTTGAGAATAATGTTAGAATAGTAGCAATGTCACCCATTACTAAAAAGTTATGTTGAAGGACTGTGCATCTTAAAGAGGACGTTAAGTTTCAAATCTTCTTAACAGTACAATGTTATGCATAGCCACGAGTCCAAACGCTGTATTCCGATGAATTATACATTTGTGGAATTTGACTAAAGCTCGAAACGCAGCCGTTTTGATCCACCTCACGAGGCGGACAATGAACTACTTGCTGTCGACTGAAAATGACATCACAGTGCGTAAGGACTCAGTTTGCAAAGGTCACATGACTAAATCAAGGTGAGCCATGTACCTGCTCTTTAGGCACCGTGATGTCATTTCCTCGAAGCCGAACGACACCAATGCTGGACACATGTTGTCAAATGGTCAGACAACAACAGATTGTTTCGAATAGAACATTACAAAATCCCCTTTTCCAAATATGTCACCCTGTGTTTTGTATTTTTTTAGGTGAGACTTCAAACTCAGCCCAAAGCCTCCTCGCTGTCTCGCTACGTCGTCTACACGGGAACTTTGGACTGCTTTCGTAAGACCGTCTCCAAAGAGGTCAGTGCGAACCCACACACACACACACACAATAACGGGCACCATGCACACACTCATCAGTATGCTGTGTGTGTCTAGGGCATCCTGGGCCTGTACAAAGGGATGGGTGCACCGCTGCTGGGTGTGGCCCCCATGATGGCCATCAGTTTCTTTGGCTTTGGTTTGGGGAAGCAGCTCCAGCAAACAAAACTTGGTCAAGAGCTAACGTTAGTGCAAGAACACACATGTGGAAGCCAGAGCCAAACTTTTCCATTGTCCCCATTAAGACATCTGGAACCTCTTTAACAATGTGGCGGGGAAAAATTGTCTCCCTTAAAGCTGATCCGCACATAGTAGGTTGAGCAGAATCTGACAGCGTGCAACGCGTGACCACGTTGTTCTGAAGTGACCTCGTCCCGTCCAAATATAAATGTCGACATTGACGTGCCCTCTCGTGGTATTTGCTCACGTGAGACACCTCCCCCCGCTGACGTCCTCAAGTCTCAGCCCCGCCCCTCATGTTACGCATGGACCTCCTGTTTCTTCATTGGGCCCCTTGGTCTATTTTCTTTGCAAGAAATACAGTATGCTATAAATATTGTGTTGATATGCTACAGATATGATGTCAATTGATGTTAACAATGAGTGACTCGTATATAAAAGTTATTTCTGCCGTCCTTGTGTCACTGCGTTCAGGCACACTCAAATATTCCTGTCGGGATGTCTGGCGGGGGTCTTCACAACTGTGATCGTGGCTCCGGGAGAGAGGATTAAATGCTTACTGCAGGTAAAGTCGAAAGTCCGACATCATGCTTTGGGGGGCAGGGGTCGGTTAATCAGTTACTGCAGCGATGTTACCCATTTGTATTTCACGTTTGTTTAGTGAGGGTCCTCATGGCTTTGTAATGAAGTCCTTGTCCACACAAAAATGTTTTTATTAAATGCATTCAATTTGCATGAGAACAGTGTCCTCGTGGTTGGCATGTCTGGCTCTCAACTGGTGGGATTCTGGGTTTGATTTTCAGTTGCAGGCTTACATGGGTTTTAAACTCACTAGTCCCACCACATGCACGGATCTGCTACACTATATTTGACAAGTTACATTGTGTGGCTTGGTGATAAATTGCTGTCTTTAATAAATAAATAAAAAGTGAAAAAAAGGCCAAAAAAAGAATAAATAAGTGAAAAAAAAGGAAGAAAATTCATCAATTAAATAAATTGTGCTTAAACAATGGCGGCAATAATAGTTTTGAGTCGCATCAAACTGTGCAGGTGCAGGCTGGTGGCGGCCCATCCAAATATTCGGGTCCTCTTGACTGCGCCACACGTCTCTACAAGGAAAAGGGCATCCGCAGCGTCTACAAAGGGACGCTGCTGACTCTCATCAGAGGTACACTGGCATGAAGAATACTATTGAGGCTTCTTTTCATTTGGAATCTTTATCATTGCGACGTTTTGGTTGATGTCTACGCTTTGACCGTAGCATGTTTTTGTCATAATCATGAATTCATATTTATCTGTGTTTTGTGTTTTCCAGATGTGCCTTCTAATGGTCTCTACTTTCTGACCTATGAATACTTGAAAAAATTCCTGACTCCAGAAGGTCAAAGGTAACTGTGTTAGCACCAAAAGGCTGTGAGGTTAAACACACGAGTTGATCTTTGCATGGCTCTGTTTGCTTCTGTGTGTGTGTGTGTGTTAGCGTTTCACAACTTGGCCCCGCCTATATTCTGCTCGCTGGCGGCGTGGCTGGACTCTTGAACTGGACCATTGCGTTACCCCCAGATGTCCTTAAGTCCAACTTTCAGACAGGTGACAGGGGATGCATGCAAAATAAATCATCCTTTTTATATATATATATATACTATATACACGTATATATTTGGGTTATATTTTTACAGTTAGGAGTTTTGAGAATTTGAGCATCACCCATATTTATAAACATGCAAAACAAAAAGAAAGTGAAAGTAACGGTTTGTTTGTGTTTGCGTGCAGCCGCAGACGGCAAGTACAGAGGTCTGCTGGACGTCTTGAGGACGCTGCTTCGAGAGGAAGGAGCCAAAGCGCTCTATAAAGGCTTCAACGCCGTCTTCCTCCGAGCTTTTCCCGCCAACGCCGTACGACTCCCTTCTCTTGCACACATTTGCGAATAAGAACCAATTTAAATCTCTTTCTCTCCTTCTTCCAGGCATGTTTCTTGGGCTTCGAAGTCGCCTTAAAGGGTTTGAACTGGCTGGCACCCGGCTGGTGACCTTTTGAGCTACTGTGGCCAACAAAGTGCTGGGACCGCGCTGCTGCCGAATTTCCATGTTTATATGGAGCCCCAGACATGACATAGAGAGAAACATTTTTAATTGTTTCTAAGATATTGATCAAATGCGTGCCCAAAATGTTTATTTATTGTCACTGGCCTTGTTGGGTAAGCAAATTGAGTGTACCTTAGAAAGGTGAGGGTGTGCGCCTTGGTATTAAAGCCACAAATTAGTATTATATTGCCATGAATATGCTTTGTGTATGGGTCTTTTGTAATTGTCGCCACAATTTATTCAGTCAGTTTGGTTGCATATAAGGATAACCGACTATTATCTTCTATTTCGTGGACCATTTTGAGATCTACATTTGATCTCGTATCTTTTATTTGAAATGTTTAAAGTGCATGAACACTTTTGGCACCGTTTTCAATAAAGCTTTTTTTTTTTTTGACAACCATTTTTCTTATCAGAAGTCATCTGAGTCCATGCTGGCTGCAGACACCAGGCAAAATAAAAACTCATGTAAACATAAGATATAATCAAATTCAAATAAAGACATATCAATGAGAAGAATAAACTGTGCAATGTGATGTCGACAAAACTGAAACAAATTGTCCAAAAAACCCACAACATTACAATAACGAGACGAAATGTCGTTCTGTTGAAGTAGAAACTTCACTACCCACAATTCAAAGCAACGTTTCACTTCCGGGTTATGTCGTCACTCTGTCATAAGGAAAAAAAAGCAAGTGAGGTGGGTGTTTTAATCTGTTATACTTTGTGCCGTCCCTCTATTACTGCTGCAAGAATTGAACTCATTCATTTTCCGTCCATATAACTCAACTTTTGAATTCCTATTCAACTTTTTGTGTGGTGAGTACAAACTGTATGCAGGGTAGCAACCGTAGTTTGACCTAACAACAACACCTAAGGAACCTCGCTCGGGTCGAGAGCAACATACAGGATGAATTCAAATTCTTGCACACGCACATGCACATTACATCACATTTTATTTTACGATCTGAAAAGGGCGTGAATGACACGATGCACAACATAGAATAATGTAGTGTAAATATCAGTCGTTTGCAATTTCAAATGACCATCATCACTCTTCTCTTGTTTATAGAATGAAGCAAAGAGCACAGATGATTAGGATCATTGCATAAAAGTAAAATGCGGTACATTTTCAAAACGTAAACCAGCTACCAAGAACGTAATGTTTAACATGGGATGTTGTATCTGTTGACAACTATATATTATTATATTTCCAAGAGGAAACACTTATTTTTACATTACATACATGTAGATGTAAAGAAAAAAAAATCCCATTTGTTATTTTAATGTAAGTTCATTTATTTATCATTTATTTGTGCATCCAAAAAATGACAGCATTCGTTTAAAGGATGTCATCTGACGTTTGCTTGTCTTTCCAGAGCCTTGAACAATGCTGCTCATCCTTTAATGAATGTGTGTGGATGTAGTGCACGTGCGTGTGGAGGGCTGCGATGCCGCTGGAGGTCAAGTGGCCGTTCCCACAATGCCCGACGTTGGCATGGAGGCTCTCCGGTTCGCTCATCATGGGCATGGTGGGCTCCTATTCCTACTTGTGGACCAGTAAGTTGCATGCAACGTTGCTAGCCGCATCGAAAAGTGGACTGTGGATTCTTACTAGCGATCCATTGAATTTCAGTATTTCACGGAGCCACGTCACAATTTAAAAAGAAAACAGAATTAGCAAGCCTAGCCGTGATCTCAATCAGAACCTTCTCATCACTCACAGCATTGTCGGTCTTCCCCTAGAGCACATGAATTGCCTGACGGTCCACAACCGTGAGGTTCTATTGGAACTCATCGACCAGCGGGCGGCTGACACGCCCCTCATCACGCTTTCCAATCACCAGTCTTGTATGGACGACCCGCACATCTGGGGTGAGAGTCCACCTAAAGCACTGGGAAAATAAAGTAAACAAATTGTACGTGTGTGATTATTTATTTGTGTGTGTGTATGTTTATGTGGGGTAGGTGTCCTTAAGCTCAAACAATTGTGGAACTTTAAGAAGATGCGATGGTAAGTTTTCCTTCTGTACAATTTCAGCTGTAACAGATAATTATTCTCTTTTTTTTTTTCTTTTTTTTTTGGCGAGGTGTTGGTGGGGGGGGTTATTTATAAAAACTTCCAATATATCTTTTCCATGACAGACCGATAAAAAAAGTAAATATAATTTTAAAAAATCCCTTTAGTTGTTGTATTCACAGTTGCCAAAGCGTGAGTATGCATGGCTCCAGTGTACACTTATAGACAACAGATTCATGTATGGAATGTATGTTTCACTCAACTTTCATTCCAACAGGACTCCAACGGCATCGGACATCTGCTTCACAAGAGAGTTGCACTCTCGATTCTTCAGCCGAGGAAAATGCGTGCCAGTCTGTAGAGGTGAGTGACACGAGCATGTCGTCGTCGTCGTGGTCTCACGTCGTTGATATTTTACGGCCCCCTCTTTAGGTGATGGTGTTTACCAGAAAGGGATGGATTTTATTCTGGAGAAGTTGAACAGAGGGGAGTGGGTGCACATTTTTCCTGAAGGTATGATTTGGTGCATTGTGTGAATTATTTAGTGGGTGTGGCTTTTGCATCAATTGGCTTCATAGTCGAACACTTTCCATTTGTGGTGTTGTCATTCAACAGGTAAAATCAACACAAGTGAAGAATTAATCAGGTTAAAATGGGGTAAGTGCATTGCATGATGGCCATCTTGTAACGTGGCGCTTACACAGGCCACTGGTGTTTTTTTAGGTGTGGGACGCCTTCTCGCCGAGTGCACCCTCAATCCCGTCATCCTGCCACTGTGGCATGTGGGTAAGTGCTGTTTTTTATGTCGACCTGATGCTACATGTTACATTTTCAATGACTGTTGGATGTTTGTTTCTTTGTTACGATCCTCATTTGTTTCTTATCCCGATCCCAGTTGTACCATATCTTTAACTCACCAAAATCAGGATTACTGTGCATGGAGATTTACATCGTTAATTATATCCGCGTAATTATTTTTCATTTCTACTCGGCTCAAACACAGACCCTTTCATGTCCACGTCACGATATATTATTTTTGTTTTTTTAAAGATCGCATACGGTACGTCTGCTAGCTTAATGCTAACATACAATGGGAAAGTCCATAGACTGGTTTGCAAAAATTAGCAACTCAATTGCTGTTTTGAAACACTCAAACATCTAGCATAAGCATAGAACATACAAATAGACTATCCAACAACTATGCTCTGTGGAAAACAATTTGATCTTAAGACTTCACGGGACCTATTTTATAACAGCCATCATCTTTCGTGTCAGGCCTGAGTGATGTCCTTCCCAATGTGAGCCCCTACATCCCTCGGATTGGCAAGGTAGGAACATTCTCTCGGCGTTCACCCCCATTCTCCCATCCTTGAGTGGCGGCCGCGTCCGATTAATCGATGGAGCCCTTGCAGAAAATTACCATCCTCGTGGGAAAACCCTTCGGTGTCAAAGACCTCGTGGAAAAGCTCAGAGCAGACAACAAGAGCCAGGTGAGACAATATCGGATTGTCTGTATTCTTACAAATCTTTTAACTGATTATATTTCCGGTTGAAATAGTATGTCCAAAAAAAACGTCGATTGTTTTATGCAACTTCAGAGGTGCTATGTTTCGCTTTGAACGTTCCTCTGCAATGTGTTAGCATTGCGGCGTCGGAGACCTTCACGGTTCCTTTGCTGTTGCAGTTGGAGATGAGGAAGATGCTGACCGACCTCATCCAAGTGGACTTCCAGAGACTCAAAGTTCAAGCTGAGGCACTTCACAAATCCTGACAAGGGTCAGGCCAGACAAAGGACACGACGCGGAAGGCCATTTTGTGCAGGAGTGTGCCGGAGCAAGTGGAAAACATTTTTATCACAGGACGCAGTGTGTGACCGGAACTCCTTTTAAAACATGTTGAATGAGGCTGAACATGAACTGACTGAACATCACAAATGATGTATTTTTCCTTTAATGGTATTTTTACCATTTTATGGTTGAATTCTATTCTGTCTTATTGCATCTTTCTATGTATCATTATTTTTTAGCTCAGTGCACATTTGTTATCCTGTAAAAAAACAAAACAATCTCTGGCTCCTCCATTACCGCTCAGTGTCAATGTCAATAAAGTTTTCTATATGTGGACCCTTTTGTGGTTGTGAAAAAACATGAAATCAATATAAAGACAATGAAGCGATTTGTGAAACCTGATGGACTTTAGTGCTTCTCTGCAATTGGGCTGCCAATGTATTGATTTTGATTCCATTTTTTTGTTGCTTTTTGAAAGTGCTTCTGTTGTGCCTACCTGTGACGTGCATCCTAGCACTAACAACATAAATGCGAACAGAGAGAGGACATAGTTGACAAGAGAACTGTCAGTCTTTTGTAATGCGGTGATGTTTTTTTAATTTTAAACACAATACGTGCTTTGGTTCAATAAAGGTTGGTGGGCTAGGAGTTTTCTGGTAAAAAATAATATTGGCTATTTGTACGAACGAGGCGGCGCTGTGACGTCGTCTCTTCATAGGCCGCCCGTGACGTCACCCGCTGGGATAACCGAAGATGGCGACGGCAGGGACGCTTCCCCTTCAATGCATCTCTCCGGCCCTCCTCGTCCTCCTGCTCGGCACGCTGAGCAGCTGCGAGGAGCAAGTGCCGCTCGTCTTGTGGACGCACCAATGGTGAGCCCCTATTTGCTCCTTTTCTGGTGTGTCCGTTTTTGCGGGGCGCGTTGTGGCCTCGACGACGGTATTAAGCCACCTGACAGCTCGCATCCTTCTGTGGAAAAACACCCAAGATGTCTTCCGTAAGCGCATCAGCGATACGGTCGCGCAATTGCCCGTTTGAGAATGGATGCATTTTGTGATGTCAGGGTTGTAATGGATTGCACGACTCTGCTGCGACAAATTGAGGCTCAATCGTGCAAAAGTATTGGAACGAACGGCCTCTCGTTTTCTTCTCCAGGACCCCCCAAGCGAACCAGCCCCTCCCTGCCGCAGGTCACATTGTGGAGCAGCAGCAACTCTCCGGTTACCTGGATACAATTCTCAACACTGGCCCCCGAAATGTCTTGCTGTTTCTTCAGGACAAGGTACATGGACATTTTTGGTCTGCTTTTGGTGGACCCTTTCATGCACGCATGCACGATTGTCTTTCCTCCAGATGAGCGTGGAGGATTTCACGCTGTACGGAGGAGCTTTTGGAAATAAGCAGGACAGTGTTTTCCCCAACCTAGAGGTTGGTTGTTCAGGTTTCTACTTCATGGGTGTTTCATTGCCTCCTACTCCTTTGTTGCTTTCCACTAACAACCATGCAAATTCAAAATAATGACTGTTTTTTTTTTAAATTGTTTGACTACCCTGAGGAGGCCAATGACACTTTGCACTATTGAGGGTTTTAAGGGGCAAATTGTAACATCAGCTGTCCATTGAAGAGTGCCCTGAGATCATCGTCCTCCTCCCTGGTGCTCCCGGCCGTGTCCTGGCCGGCCTCCAACGCAGTGATTGGTCACCTGCAAGAGCAACTGGAGACCTCCCCTCTATACATGGACCCCGACGCACTGAGTCAGCTCACGCTCAACGCTTCCTCGCCCGCCCTGCTCGTCTTCCGACTGCCCTACTACATCGGGTCAGTTGAGCTGGGACACCTTTTTTTAGTTTAGATTAGAAAAACTCAAACAGGACACCAAACAAAAAGTAAACTAGAGAACACGAAGCTACTTTTGTTGTTGTTTTAAGTTGTTTGACTGCCAAGTGTGAACCTTTCTTTCTTTCTTTCTGTCTTTCTTTCTGTCTTTCTTTCTTTCTTTCTGTCTTTCTTTCTGTCTTTCTTTCTTTCTTTCTTTCTTTTTTTCTTTTTTTCTGTTTTTCTTTCTTTCTGTTTTTCTTTCTTTCTGTTTTTCTTTTTTTCTTTCTTTCTTTCTTTTTTTCTTTTTTTCTTTCTTTCTTTCTTTCTTTCTTTCTTTCTTTCTTTCTTTCTTTATTTATTTATTTATTTATTTATTTATTTATTTATTTATTTATTTATTTATTTATTTATTTATTTATTTATTTATTCATTCATTCATTCATTCATTCATTCATTCATTTATTTATTTATTTATTTAAGGTCTGATCTGATGTCCGCCAAAGAAGTTCTGAGCGGGAACGGTGAGCCTCTATCGACTCGAGCGTGTCCTTCCGATTTTAAAATGGCCGACTTTTAACCAGCTTGCATCCTTTAGACGAGGTGATGGGCCAGGTTGTGAGTGTCATGAAGAGCCAGTCTGTTCCCTACACGGCCATCTACACCGCCCTGCGACCCTCCCGGGTGAGTTGGCGTGGCAATCGACAATTGTATATAGCACGTTGCTATCACATACTATTTATTTTCATACTGTGTTTGTGTTGCGGTTTATTTGGAATTCCGTCAGTACATTTTAGAAAGGGGACAGTGATGCAATAGTGAAATCATTGTTTTCGGATGATTGCCACTTGTAACTGTATTTATTTCTTCAAATATGGGAAAGGACAGTGCATTGTTAGGAACGTATGACAACGAAGCCCCGCGGTAATGGCAGTCGCGTCTGGCATTTTGCAGGGGTCGCCTTCGGTCGCCATGGAGGCGGCTTTGGCGGGCGGCCGCTCGCTACTGCAGGCCAGAGGCGGATACAGAGATCGAGAGCGAGAACGCGAGAGGCAGCGCAAAATGAAGGAGAGGGCAGGTGTCTACGCTCCAGTGGACTTTAAGGCATGTGGTCGTTGTTTTGATTTCTTCGTCTTTTCCTTCTAGATCTATTTTTGTTTTGGTCAAGGTTAAAACCTGTTTATCCTGCCCATTACTACCGCTCCTACCCTTCCTCCTCCTGCCGTTACTTCTCGCCCCGCGTTACTGCTCGTAAAACCGCAAAAATCTGCTAAGCCCAAACGTTTTGCAATTGCCGTTTAATGCCACAAGATGGCAGCAAATCGCTGCTGCTGTTTATAGCTAAATAAAGTCCATCGCATTCCATTTCAACATACTTCCTCAACACCAAAATACCACGAGAGGGCGCCAAATCAATTGGGATTTCTGTTTTGCTACTACACTGCTTTTTAATACTAGTCATGCCAGACTCCTGGAGCACACACTGCAAAAGATCCTAACCCTTTCACAACGTTTTGCGTGCAGGAAGGTGAGAGCAGTTGCATCCTCCTGTGGGCCAAAGGCCTGTCGGTCAGCATCCTTCGCAGCGGCCGCTGGGAGTCCCACGACCTCACCCCGGCCACCTTCGGTGAGGGCGTCAGTCCCAAGCTGCACGGTTCCAGCTGCGACAAAAGCAAAGCAAGGTAGCGCTACTATTTCAAACTGCTCGACACAAGTAATAAAGATGCTTGAACTAAAGTCGACTTTTTGGCATTGTCATTTTTTGCAGACTGACCCTTAATTACGAGAACATTCTTGGACACCGCGACTTCAAATTGATGTGAGTCTGCTTGACAAAGACATTTTTAACAATACAGTTGAACCTCCAAGTTGAATTACAGTCCGTCCTGAGACATTTTTTTCCCATCGCTATCAATCTTCGTAACGGTAAGATGTCAAAATCAAAAATCCTGCGTTTATCCGTGTAGCTTCAAGCTGAGCCAGCGCCACTACAGGGTGTCGGCCCGTCGCTGGTTCACGCTGGACGCCGTGGAGTTGGAGTACGACGGCACCAAGGCGACGTTTAACGGCAGCAGGAACATTTACGCCCCGGCCGAGTACTCGTACCGCTGCGAGTCGGTCAGCAGCTTCCGTTGGCCTCAGCTTATCCCGCGTTCATCCAAAGATCCAGCCAATCAGTGGAGGGTCGCCTTCGAAGACTTCCAAGTAAGATGGTTCCCTACTCGCAATGGAGCACTTTTCTAAAATGTCATCTTGTGTCATTATTTAATGACCGATCCCTAAGTCACGTGATCGTATCCTGACAGATTCAAGGCTTCAATGTGAGTGGCGGCGAGTTCTCCTACGCCTCCGACTGCGCCGGTTTCTTCTCGGCGGGGATCTGGATGGGCTTGATGACCAGTCTCCTCATGGTCCTCGTGCTCACCTACGGCCTCCACATGATCATGCAGCTTCACACCATGGACCGCTTCGACGACCCAAAAGGCCCGGCCATCTCCGTGCCGCAGACGGAGTAAAGTCCTGGCAATCATCACAATCGTGTTCTGTATTCCCGTCCCCCCATTGTCTCTCTGCCTACCCACACAATAGCATGTCCCTGCTCCTGTACCCCGACTTTCAACGTCCCTGCTCCTGACCTCACAGGGATTCTTCCTGCCCGCATCCGTGTTTGTTTTGTGGTGTAAGCTCGGCGCTGGTTTTGACCCTATATTCTAAATCTTTTTTTGTGTTTAACAGGACAAAAAAAAAAAAAAAGAACACAAACTGAAGCTTGTTGGAATCATTTGATCCCAAACTGAGGGATCGCTGATGTGAAAATGTTATTTATTGGTGAAGGTAGTTTTTGTTTACCAAAGGGAATACATATTGTCTGTAGATGGGAAGAATAATTATGATGTCTATTGGTTTTATTTTGTTGGATGACTGAAGTGACGTGAAAGTGCTGTAATGTCAATAAAAACATCTGTGGAACAAATTACTTGCAATTTTGGGGTCAAATCATTTTTAGATTCAGTGTGAAAAATGCCATTCGCGAGCAATGTGAATGATGAGTCACAGACCGTTAGGGGGCGCAGTTGGTCCATGATCAACTTTGATGAAACCTTGCTGCATCGAAAGTACAGGATTGGACCACAGAGGAAGTCAGAAAAGATATACCGTCATTTTCGGACTATAAGTCGCACCGGAGTATAAGTCGCACCAGCCATAAAATGCCCCAAAAAGTGAAAAAAAAAACATATGTATATAAGTGGCTCCTGAGTATAAGTCGCCCCCCCCCCCCAAACTATGAAAAAAAAATTACGGTAGTTTGATGTGAAATAGTGGTTCATCATTTAACACTAAACATCATATTTACTACATTTAGAGCCCTTGATTTAACAAGTATAATATTTGTTCTCCCTCAAAAGCCTACTGAGTTTGATCAGATAAATGCAATACAAGGATAATCCTATAGGGGGCAGTCATCCCCCTTCAGCTGTCTTTCAGTGACCTTGCAAGAAAAGAAACGGCTGATTTTGAAGACTGGCAGATTTTTAAAAGGTTATGGCGACACAAAGTGATTTTTTTATCATTTTTTTTTCTTACTGGGACAATAATATAAAAAGTTACTGGGTAAAAGTGGAAGTACTAAAAAAAATCATATGTATTTTAGAAAAAGGTGTGTAAAATTGAAAAACAGCAAGTGTACGAAACCTTTCTTCATTTTTGCTCTAAGGTTTTGATTTTTCAACTCAATTATTAAATGAATCAAGCATAATGATGGAAAGTCATTGTATAGTCATTGTAAATGATTAAGAAATGTCACAATTTTGGGCGTGTTCATACAAATGGTTACAAATGGAGGAGCACAGGAAACTATTAGAAGATTTTCGGCCTTTCATCATGCGAAACAAAATGTTTGTGACCCACAAAATCAATAGAAATGGTGGGAACAATGAAAAAAAAAGTTGCGTATGGAAGTTTATCTGTGCCATCGGATTTTGAATTCGAATTTGTAGCACTGAATTTTTTTACATCCAATTTTTAACACAGAATTTTTTTTGCATCTAAATCAGACTTTGAATTTTAAAAGCCATCGAATTTCTAGCACTGAATTTTTTTTTCCTAAGACATTTTTTTCAATGTCTCAAAAAATTCAGTGTCAAAAAATTCAATGTCTTAAAAAATTCTGTGTAAAAAAATTCGACATCTCAAAAAATTCAATGTAAAAAAATTCAATGTCTAAAAAAATTCAGTGTAAAAAAATTCGATGTCTCCAAAAATTCAGTGTAAAAATATTCAGCGCGGACATCCGGGGTAACCAAGGGAGAAGTAATCGATCCCTGTATCAAATCATCCAACGTTCAGCAAATCAAGTTACGCTCCATTGGTCATGTGACGTCGAAACAGGAACGTCGTGACAGTATTCATATATATATCAGTATATCAAGTTCATTACAGTATTACAGTATTAACTGTTACTGTTACCTTTGAACTTCACGACGTTCCTGTTTCCTAAAAGCACCAATAAAGAATCTGATTTTTCCCCCCCTTTTCTTTTAATCCTTCAGACTTTCAAAGCTTAAGTCAATTGCTCCAACATCATTTAAATTTTTTTTTTTTTTTTTTTTAAAGTGTATGTCCTGAACTCAATTGCCAATTTGCCAGCCAGATTTGTGCCCTGCCTGGCAACACATCCTTTCAGGAGAAAGCTTTGAACCTTCCCTAAACATATGATTGACAGAGTTAAATGCAGCGGTCAGTAAGCAGAAATGTCAATGATGAAGACAAATGAGGCACTTAATGAGCTGCTGTCACGACAGCGTTGGAGGGAGGGAGGGAGGGAGACTCCACCTCAACTCAAGCAGACGCCAACATTCAAGTCCTTCTCATAGTTAGTACGTTTCGTGCAACGGCAAGGCCAATTACACGGGCCGAGTTGCATACCTTACCAGATGATGGAAGGGAGCACTTTGGGTGTGTTGCATTTTCAACGCTGACGTTTTTTTACATTGACACTTGACACACGTGCGACCTTTGCCAACGTGTGGCCACTGCGAATGGAAAGTGAAAAAAGGGATCCCAATGAGGGATGGGTGCCGAGCGACTCGTCAAAGTTGGACCCCTTGTGGCCGTGACGTCACCTCACGTCACGTACTACATTGCAAACATGCCGTGTGCACTGCCGAGCTGCAACTTGTTCTCCAGAATGCTCGTTGGTTAAGATCATCCGATTGATGGGATAGATTCGGTGCTAGTACAAATAGTGCACATTCAAATTAAAATTTAATAAAAAAAAAAAAGGATAAAAACACAATCAAGCCGACAGGCTTATTTCTATTGTCTTCTCCGTATAAACAAAACAAACACACACAAAAAAAACCTAGAGATAGAAAAGGGCAACATGGAAAATCATCTAAGTCCAACTGAGCTGTTTTTGCATATCCAAGAAAAAATGTCGGTTGAACAGCCTCGAGTGAGGTGTTTTTCTTACAAGGGAAAGGTCTTCTTTTTTCTTTTCTTTTTTTTTGGGAGCGGCGCCGATTAATCGATGAATCGACAGCTCATCGATACCTCGATGAATCCCCATGGATTACTCATTTGGAGAACTTGTTTGATTGACAACGATCCAAATCCTTGCAATTCCACTCTTTTAACAGTAAACATTCTCCAATTGTGTGAAAGCAGACTAATCCATTTCTTTGAAAGTAGTCGTACTTTCATTGTCATTTTGAAATCATGTCTTTTTTTTAATAAAGGATGGAAATAGTGTTAATTGATCAAATGAAACGAAATAAAAGCATGAGTTGAAGCCTCAGACAAATTCTGGGACCTTGTTCATGTAAGTTGCATTTTTTTCTCTATCGGTTGCCAGTCTAGTTTGTCTTTCAAGTGTTCCGGATGTGTGCAACTTAATGAGTTGCTTTTCAACCCTTTGCCGAGCGAGCGAGCGAGCGAGCGTCTGTCCACTTTGTTTTGCCGTCAGACAACACTTGGCTGACTCATCGTTCAAATGGCATCAGGGGTGTGACATGGGAGTGTAGGAGTCAAACGTTGCTAATTAAGTAACAAGTCCAAAAGTATTTCCTTGTGCGCAAGAACATTGCCCTGCCTCTCCAACGCCTCGTCTCATTTAACATTTCTGACTTTTGGAGTCAAAGCAACGTCCCGGCTGAAGTCGCCCTTCCACTCAAAATGTAACGACCCCAAAATATTGCAAATTAGGCTTGACGGGAAATGTCAGCTAAGTTGATGGCGCATGTATTCTACAGGAGAGCTTTGGACTTTGTGGCCTTATGAGCACGTCATGTATCATTGGCACACAAAATGAGAGTCAATCAAAAGCAAGTCAACAATCACTTCAACTTTGTTGTATTACTTGTATGTCATTGTGTCCTGGAGGCGGGCGGGCGGGGCGGGCGAGAACCCGCCCGATGACTCGTCACGTGACGTAAGCGACACCTTCAACATTCCTGGGCTGCTTCCATCCCACATATAAAAGGAACGCTCGTCGTGGTCGTCTTGCACACATCTTCAGCATCAAGCATTCATCACGACAGCAAAGGTAACGTGACAAGTCTCTTTTCACACTCCCTTTGCGTTCAACTTGAGTATCAAGACACACATCCAAACCAAGTCTTTTTTTTTTTTTTGCTGTCAGATGGCCCTTCGTGCTTTGCTTCTCCTGTGCGGGATCAGTGGACTGTTGACTGGAGTTGTAAGTGAAAGGAAGAAAATGCAAATCCAAAGTCTGTCACTTGATACGTTTGGCTTCATTTCATGCATTTTGCTCTGTGCCTCTTTTCTTTGCAGTTCTCCGTCACCGTGACAGGTTGGTAACCGAATTGAATCGGGCGTGCCATTTTTATTATTTTTTATTTTTTTTTGGTCTCGCCGCTAAAGTAATAACTGTCTTGTAGTTCCCGAGTGTCCGGCTAATTGGGTTCGGCTGGAGAACCGCTGCTTTATCTACCGAGACAACCCACTTGCTTTCACCGCTGCAGAGGTACGTCTCGTCACTTGTTGTGATGTAGTTGAACATCACTTTTACAATCCATAAATCATTGTTTGTCCAATCACAGCCTGTACAATGAACCTGAGCTTGACATTTGACCTTTGGTTCTGGGTTGTTTATCTCTCGCTACGTGCAGGCTATGTGCAACGCTGCAGGTGGGACTCTGGCCAGCATTCGCGATTCGGTGGAAAATGCCCTAGCTTTCCAGTTGGTTCGGGATGCCAATAGCGGTTCAGTGGTCGACACCTGGATTGGACTCCACGATGGAATTAAGGTACGACGTCGTCTCGTGCGACATGTCACTGTGAACGACTGTTGAGCAGATTCGGTCTCGTCAGCGATTTCTGGGAAGTGTCAAATGGAATGTTTTTGTCCTAGTAGTGGTGGAAGTTCAATGATGTTGAATTGGAGAGAACGTGAATGATCTTTTAGCCATGACTCGTCCAAAAGTATTTTTGTCTTGCAGGAGGGTAAATTCGTCCGCACCGATGGCTCAAAGTCCAAGTTCTTTGACTTCAGAGACGGACAGCCAGATGACTTCGGCGACAACGAAGATTGTGTTGAGATTGATGATGAAGGTATGCCTTTTTTTGCTTTAAGTCTTAAGTAACAGAAAGACATGAAGTGTGTATTCGTGCATTTTTTTTCTTTTTGACAAATGACCAGTATGGTATTTTTCATGATCCACACAGGCCAATGGAATGATGAAACCTGCACCGATGTCCAGGATTTCCTTTGCTCCATAAACCTGTGGTAAAGAATCCACCCTCTTGGTGTCACACCTGGAGCTGCATGGAAAATCTTGACCTCCATCTTGATGCTTTTCCTTGGCAAGATACATTTGAAGTGGTTTAACTTGATGTCCTACAACCTATCTTCTTCGTTTCCTTTTGGTTCTCAAACTATTTTGTTCTCTCTCCAATAAATGAAGGAATCTCTATGTGCATCACATGTGTTTGTGCGTATGTCTAAGAATAGATGCATAATACTAAATTCCATCAAAGCCACAGTCAAAAACAACCATATATTAATCACACATATATTAATCATAATAATAAAGCCTTGAGTCAAAAACAGTCATACATTTATCACACATATAATAATATTAATAAACCGATGAGCATGTCCACCTCACAGTGCAGAAGATGCGGGTTGGATTCCAACTTTTGCCTTGCTGCATGGAGTTTGCATGTTCTCCCCGTGCCTCCTCTTCCACATCCCCAAAACATGCACAGTAGGCCAATTGAGCACTCCAAATTGCCCGCCGTAGGTGGGATTGTGAGTGGAGCTTAAGATCAGGGGATGCTTTGAGAATAATTGTCAATTCTTTGTCTGGATGTGAAGAAGCCCTTTGAGACTGCTTGTGATTTAGGGCTATACAAATCAACTTGACTTGACTTGTGTGCCCTGTGAGCTTCATTCAATCAATCACAAATTGATATTGCTTCTAACGGACTGCTTTTAATCTTTGTCCACTTCCTGGAATGAACTGCTGATTACGTGTCCATCCATCCATCCATCCATCCATCCATCCATCCATCCATCCATCCATCCATCCAATATCAATCTAAGGCCAAAGAGAAGGATGTGGCAGTCAATTAAAAAAACAACAATAAAAAACTGTTTACTGTCACATTCCCAGCGGGTTCGAGAAAGCATCAGAATTGCTTCATCAATAGGTGACTCGTGAAATGACAACGTGGCGCCAGTCCAACTGACTTCTTTAACAATTAAACGATTGGCAGTCCAGTTTTGCGCCCTGTTCAATTGATGCAAATTCTTCAGCTCCACTTGACGACAACAATGGCGACAACTTGAACCTGTTGTGCTGTGTGGGCGGAGACAAAGCACCAATTACACGGGCCAAGACAATTCCATCTCAGGCTTTGAAAGCTTTGTTTCTTCCGGGGGAACGGGTTGAACGGGTTACAACGCTTGAGGTATCCGATGGATGAGAAATATGGGGTCCCAGACAGGCAACGTGGATTCTCTTTCGTATTTAGGAAAGACAAACATAATGGTGAATTGAAGCTTTTAAAGTCAAACTCAAATTTGGCAAATTTGGCCCCCAGTGTCATTTGGCCCCTGGAAGACAAATCGTCAATGGACTTTGTATCACTGCTACAATGTTGTTCAAAAAATAGAGATGCTTGTAATTACCATTCGTCTTTTGAAACATTTGAAGATTTTACTCGTCTCTGATTTCATCATCAGTTTGTTGTGTATCTAATATGAGATTTATTTTTATTCTATTTATTTTTTATTTTATGCACTGATCGCTTGGCACTTTTGTTGTACATGTGTGACAATAAAGATCTATTCTATTCTATTCTATTCTATGTTCCTACGTTGATTTGGGTTGACACATACATAATGGCCCTCGGAAGGAAGGAAACTACGACTAGCACGCGGCCTGCGAAAAAATTGAATTGGACACCCCCCTGTTCTAAATTGTTAGGGACAATTATTAACCAGTTGAGGGAGCCTACTCCGCCAAAGTCCTCATGACGATAAAGTGTTTTGCATAATGGATGGATGGAAGGAGAAAGAATAAATCAAAAGGCAACTCCTCTTTAATGAACCCTTCCTAGACATTTCCTTAAGCATGAGCCAAAAGCAGCAACTGTTGCTTCCATTTCATCTTCTCATGAAGGCTCGCTCTATCACGTGCTCTGTGGATGTAAACGCAATCGTATGAGACGAGCCAGACTTGAAATGGGCAGAAGAATAGCCCTACGCCCAAGTCAGGCTTTACTTCTGTAATTGTGACAACTCTGTTGATTAAAAATGGAAGTCGCCGCCGCCGCCGAGGCCGCCGCCATATTTGAAGCGGCAAACGCAGGGCTCATAGGAGATGGAACAGGTTCCACCCGGAGCCAACTTTGATTGCCGTCGTTAAACAGGACAAGTGGCATACCGAACAACGGCGCAGCATTGACGTATCTGGCGGAGGTTGAAGCGCTGCAACATTTCACAGATGTTCACTGAAATTCACTTATCATGGGTGCGCCGACAATTATGAAGTTTTCGAGTCACTGCCATGTTTGCGTCGTTCAACTTGAAGGGCGTGTTGTTGCGTTGGTTCACACCAAGGCTAGCGTTGCTGTTGGCGTGATTCATCCGCACACCACTTAATTGGACTTCACCTCACCTGCACCACCCAAAACCTCCTTTGGAGGTAAAAGATTTTGGTCGGAAGGAAGGAAGGAAGGAAGGCGGCGAGGCCTCGGTGGACTTTGGAGTCCTCGTTATTCTTTGTGATCTCGTGAGACGACTTCAACATTTCCTGCGGGCCAACCTTGACGGTCTCAAAATCAATGACGTTTTGGCCTTGTTTTTCAACGTGCCAAGAATAAAGAAGTGACTTGACGTTTTGGTTGACCTCTGAATATTGTAACTTCCTGTGAACGCCATGACTTGTGGGACATTGTGAACTTTTCAAATGGGGTCGTGCGTTCGGATAAGGAGAAGAAATGTTTTGTTGTTAAGAAAATAATCTTAAGGTATAGTTCAAGTATTGTGATTTAGTCCAGTTTATTTCAATGATACTGATCCAGAATGCAGTCAGGACACTTCACCTCGTCCATTTTTTTTCCCGGTGTATTTATTTACTTGTTTGTTTCTTTCTTTCTATTTTTTTTTATTTGATAACAAACTATTTGTATGGGAATGCAACGCAAGCAGAAGCAGACAAAACTCCTTTTGCGTCGACGTGCTAATGATGTGAAATGTTGATATCAGACGCACGGCAGCGTCGACTGGAAAATGGGAGGAGGGCTTCAAGATTTGAAGGTCTGACCTCAGTCTTTCTTGTGGTGACAATGTTCTCGCCTTCAAAATGTACGGTGCTGTAACTGACAAGGTACAGAAGCCTGCGCTCCCGCACCACCAGACTCTCAAACAGCTTCGTACACCAGGCTGTTAGGATCCTGAACTCGCTCCCCCGTTCTGCGTAGCGTCTTGTACTTTTACTGTCTGTACTGTCTGTATGCACACTGGCTCTTATTTGTTGTGTTATCTGTTTATTTATTATTTATTATTACTCTTATTATTTATTGTTTGTGCCTTTTTGTTTATGATGTTTTTTACTTTTGCGCTATGCTGGCTGGCTCCGTTTTGCTCCTCTTATTTATTGTGTTATCTGTTTATTTATTATTTATTCATCACTCTTACTATTGATTGTTTGAATTTTTGCCTTCTTGTTTTTATATTGTGTCGCGTACTTGTATGTCTATCGTGTTATGTGTCTCGTCACCGTGGGATAGAGAAAAAAAACGTAATTTCCGTCTCTTTGTGTGTTGTGACATGTGGAGAGATTGACAATAAAGCTGACTTTGACTTTGACTTTGAAGACCTGTCCGTCCTCCAGGATTTTCTTTTTCTTTTTTTTTTGTGGGGTAGTCACTTATCATTCTCCTGATTCCAAAGAAGTCATTGAACGAATTAAGCCAGTACATTTCCTCGTGTCCTGCGCCGTGACGTGACGTGACGTGACGTGACCCCACCCCACCCCACCCCACCCCAGTGACTGCCAAGTGTTGCACACTATTCACTATTATTTGAAGGACGTTTGATGAATCCAATTGAATTGAACTTACGCGTTGACCTTCTCTCATCTAATATGAATAGGAGCGAACCCAATGTTTGCTGTGAGAGGCGTTTAAATGCTGTCAAGCGCCCCGAAAGGTTGCAGATCAATTCATTCACTTTTCCTAAAAAACAACAACAAAAACGACCCGCAAAACGGGAGGGAAGCTGCCACGTGAAATGCCTGTAGAAGGCAATTTATAAATTGAGTTGGGACAGAAACTGGTCCAACGTGTCACCTGACATTGATGCGAGCGTCACATTCCAGAGTTGCGTCAAGCCACGCTATAAAAGCATGGCTCCTCTTCCTTCTTTTCACATTCATTCAGCGTCAAGCATCAGATCTGCGGAGGTAACATGACAACACAGCTTTACAGCAGCCATCCCATGAAAGTCACTTTTCGATGATGTGTACGTACGTAAGTAGGATGAAGAGTCACTTCAATGTTTTTCTGTCATTGGACAGATGGGATTTGCACTTCGCTCGGTGTTGCTTCTCTGCGGACTTCTGGCAGGAGTCGTAAGTGAAAGATCTTTCGGAAATATCTCGACCACACGTCGACCCGATCCGAGTCCCTTTTTAACAATGTCTTTTCCTCTTTCCAGTTGGCCCTCCCAGAAGGTTTGTCACGGCTCTTATTTCCCAACCTACTTGTTTTTTTACCTTCTTCTTTTTCTGACGTTTTTGAAATTGAAATCAACAATTTGTGTTACAGTGACTTATTGTCCCAAGGGCTGGACTCAGTTGGATGATTCCTGTTTCATGTTTGTACAACAGCAGAGAACCTTTGTTGATGCTGAGGTAATCATCAGCTTGGGTTGAAATGGCTTTTGAAAATACAAAGTGGAATCCCAATTGTTTCTTCTTTGTTTTTGGTCTCAGCATGTGTGCATTCTCAAAGGCGGGAACCTGGCCTCCGTCCTCGACGCCAAAGAGAACGCATTGGTCTTAGAGCTGATTCGGGAAGTGTTCGATCCCATTGAAGACACATGGATCGGACTCAGCGATGGCATTGAGGTGGGTGATTCATTGACAAAGGCAAAAGGTCTCGTGCGACGGTAGCGCTTGCTTATTGGATCCGTAGCTGGAAAGGAAGCGGTGTCGTCTTTCGTCGTCAACTCTGTTGGCCGCACTGCCAGCTGGCCATCCATCTCCTTTGACTTTTGACAGATGCGATCTTTATGTCTGACTTGATTGCAGGAGGACACGTTCCTGTGGACTGACGGCTCACCTTTGGACTTTACAGCATACGGCGCGCCTCAGCCCGACAACTTTGGCGGCAACGAAAACTGCGTTGAGATTGATGACGACAGTAAGAATGTTTTCTTTCACTCTGGGCTATTTAAGTGGTGTCAAGTGTTTTTGTGCAATGTGATCCCAGCGTGATGTCTGTCTGTCTGTCCGTCTGTCTGTCGAAAATACAGCTGGTAGCTATTAACAGTGAATCCCACCTTGCTCATGCTCTTTCTCTCTCTCACTCCCTCCGCAGATGAACTTTGGAACGACGACACCTGCACGGATTTGAATTACTTTGTCTGCATCAAAGAGGCACACCGTCACTAAACAGCTCAGCTACCGTCACGTCGTTCTCGAAAAATGCCTTTTGCAATACTTGGAGAATCTTCGGAGACAATAGCAGATTTCCAGCGGTTTCTTTGTTTCTATCTATGATCTTCTCAGCAATTCAATTTCTCTTGATGGCAATCAAATTTGGAAGGTGGAAGGGTATCTGAAATAAATGAAGGAATCTGTCAATGCACCTTGTTTGTCGCTTTACTTGATGAGTGTGTTTGTTTTTTCCTCACGGTCACCCACCCACTTCTTAACATCTCATTTGTTGACATAAAGTGACACACACCAATCGAATGAAACCAAACGCTGGTCAAGCCAAACCAGACAGCATTTTTTTTTTTTTTTTAAGCCACTTATTGGACCAAGCAGGGGTGTTGCTAGGCAGAAAACTCCAAAGCCCCCCTACCGCAGTGGGTATATAACCATGTTTGCGGAGATACAATAGCGTTACTAGCTTCCAGGTCGGTGGTGCTGGCCTGGGAGTAATATCCCAGTCAGGAGCATGGCCTACTAGCTGCAAGTGAGACCTTCCATTGCGAGCGGTGTAGGGGAGAAGTCGCCCAAGCAGACCCAGCTGAGCAAGAGGGGCTCGTGGTAGATGGGGAGATGTACGAGGTGGTGGACAGCTTCAGCTACCTTGGAGGCATGCTTAACGCTGATGGGGGGGGTGGACCTAGCAGTGACTACAAGGGTGAGAAGCGGCAATTCAGGGAACATCTAAGGCCCCATCCCTGAAGATGAGAGGCCGAGTGTACTCAACCTCTGTCAGAAGTAGTATGACGTAGGGAAGTGAGGCATGGACCCTGGAAACAGAACACAAACTAAACAGAGCAGAAATGAGGATGATCACATGGATCAATGAGGGAGGAAAAGACCAGTGCAGAGCTGAGACAGAAGATGGGAGTGGAGGCCATAGTGGATGTGGTGAGTAGAGGCAGACTGCGATGGTACGGACATGTAGTGAGGAAGGACGAGTACGACTGGGTGAAGAAAGTTATGTCGTATAACGTAGAGGGAACAAGACCCAGAGGCCGACCTAAAAAGACCTGGCAGATGACCGTGGCAGCCGACATCAATCGCGAGATGGCCATGGCCCGTTCCCGGTGGAGGAAGGCCATATCGAGAACCCAGTCCAACCCAGCGGCGCCTGGAAAGCGGACTTTAAACCCATGATGATGACGGAGAAATTGCCCACCTTGATGCAAATGAGCCTCATTAATAAACATTTTCGAGTTCAGCGCTAATAGCCACACGCAGTTAAGATCTTGAGAAAGCCATTGTAAAATTGTGAAAGCCTTATTATCATGGCAGAGAACAACCTTTTCTTATTGACTGGTCGTTGTAATTTATTTTTTTAAATGGACTTATGTAAATGCTATGCTTTGCTTCACCTGCTTTCAATAATTTGTTTTGTTAAGCACTTTGAATTGCCTCTGTGTATGAAATGTGCTATATCAATAAATTTGACTTTGGTTGATATCTGTCAAATGATTGAAGACACGTTGCGAGAGAATAGTACAAATTGTAGGAAAGATGTTTGAGTTCAACACGGTTTACATGTTCAGAGGGAAGAAGGACTTTTCGAGAAGACCTCATCCAGTCCTACACTCTACTTTAGTGATTTCATTTCCATCCAAAACCAAAAAGGAGCAAACATCCCATGTTAACAACGCAAGTGTGAGCCTGGCTTGTACTGGCTTCTTAATAGACCGACTGATGACCAGTTGAGACTTTCGGCAGCCAAGTAACAGGACACGTCGCATGGAAAATAGTTGGAAAGATGATGAATGTAGGGATTTGACCCCTGTTGCCCAAGAATCCTCTTTGACGAGCATACGATTCATCCGACGCCAAAGAAACGTAGTTGCTTCGGCACACCCTCACTACGGGCCACATATTTTCCAATCGGTAATTTACGTATCTTCGTACAAGCTACGTGTTCTGAGCGGCCAAACATGTTTTTATTTTTTCCACGCTGTGATCGTTTCCTAAGGAGCCTAACTAGTAATGGTTTAATGACGACGGCAAGTTTATTTATAATTGTCCTCCAAACGTTGTTTGGACCCGTCCATCCCAACTCCCAACACGTATCACCAAACCAAAAGTCAGAAAAACGAAAATAAGATGTCTCTCTAGTCAATCATTGACAATCACCCACCTTTAAAATAATCCGATTTGTTCGGAATGTCAATGAATCAACAAAAGTCTTGTACAATTGGCCCATGTACACACCCTCACATTCACGTGATTTGACAAAACACAAAGTCATTAGCTAAGTTCGTCAGGAACACCAAAAATAAAAAAAAAGGCCAATTGCCTTAACGAGCCGCTGTCACAACACGGGTGAGGCGACAGACCTGCACCGAGGCGTCTTTAATTACCCTGAACATTTTAAACGCTACTTAAGACAATTAGACAGGAGGAGTAGCATACCACGCCAAGACCAATCGGCATTGACGTCACCGCAGATGAATTTATGTTGGGGTGTGACTTGGAAGTGAAGCTTATTACATTTCAAGGTGTGGCGGCGTTTTGTCCACCCACAGTTGTCACTCCCTCCTGTTATGGATGTTTGAGACAGTTGGCACGTCAAGGAGTTCATTACAGAGGGAGGGAAATGTTGACATCTGATGACACGGTCAAACTGCCGTCGCCGCCGCCACTTAACATTCGACGCATGTGCAACTTCCGATGGCAGCCAGGAATTTCGTCAAACTCTCGCGGGTTGTTTTATTTCTTCTCCCAAATCAGCCATCGTCCCAGCCTAACCAGTTCATCTTGCCGACGTGGCGGCGCAGCATCACACAACACTTGGCTGACTCATCCTTTGCTTCAGAGCGCCCAAAATTGCATTCGAGGACATTAAGGGTGTGACATGGGAGTGTAGGTGTCAAACTTTGCTAATTAAGCGAGAAGTCTAAAAGTATTTCCTCGTGCGCAAGAACACCGCCGTGCCTCTCCAACGCCTCGTCTCGTTTGGCATTCCTGACTTTTGGAGTCAAAGTAACACCCTATCTGAACCCTAACCCTGCCACTCAAAAATAGCGAAATAGCCCAAAAGATTGCGAGTTAGGCTTGATGGCAAATGTTGTTCAAAGTCCAAATTTGAACAAAAGTCCAAATGACGATTCTACAGGAATGTGCTCAACACTCTATCTAATCTATCTATCTATCTATCTATCTATCTATCTATCTATCTATCTATCTATCTATCTATCTATCTATCTATCTATCTATCTATCTATCTATCTATCTATCTATCTATCTATCTATCTATCTATCTATCTATCTATCTATCTATCTATCTATCTATCTATCCATCTATCCATCTATCCATCTATCCATCTATCCATCTATCCATCTATACATCTATACATCTATCCATCCATCTATCCATCTATCCATCTATCCATTACGTGGACACGCAATGACAAAGTCATTGTTAAATGTGAGTTTGGTGGCTCTTTTTGTCATTGCCATTGTTTCCTCGAGGCGGAGTAGAACCCGTCTGATGCGTCACGTGACACAAGCGACACCTTCAACATTCCTGGGCTGTTTCCATCCCGCATATAAAAGGAACGCTCGTCGTGGTCGTCCTGCACACATCTTCGGCATCAAGCATTCATCACGACAGCAAAGGTAACACGCACGACACGAAAGCCTAAGCCTAAGCCTAAACCTAAGCCTAAGCCTGGGACTTTAGTCTCAACATGCAAAGCCAAAGCAATGACGTGAGCTGAAGGAAGAAGTGTGTGACGTGACGTTTGGTTCTTTTTCCTGTCCTGGCGCAGATGGCTCTTGGCTCCTTGCTTCTCCTGTGTGGGATCAGTGGACTGTTGACTGGCGTCGTAAGTGAAACTGTTCTTTGTCATTTGTCACTTTAAAGAGACACATCCACCCATCCATCATTCTAACAGTGACCAATGTTTTTGTCTCGGACAGTGGTCTAGCGGAGGTGTCGTTAAAGGTGGGTACCGGTGACTTTGTAGCTTTGTCACCCGTTTGCACTCGCCGCATGGTTGATGTCAATTCCCCTGTCTTTTAGTACCTTGCTGCCCAAAGCACTGGGTTCGGCTGAACGACCGCTGTTTCCGTGTCGTGGGCGAGGATAGAACTTTCGACGACGCAGAAGTAAATACACTCACGGTCTGAAAACGTGGACGTCACAGTAAAGCTCTGACCGCATTTGTATCTTTGTTTGTTTAGCTAGCCTGCCAAGCTATCGGAGGCAATCTGGCTTCCATCTTAAGCGCAGTTGAACATGTGGTGATTCTCGCACTGGTCGACAAGGAACTTGGACCAACTCAAACTGCCTGGATTGGATTCAATGACCAAGCAATTGTAAAGCATCAGCTAACACAATCGTGGAAATCAAAGCCGTCGTGATTGTCATGTGTGACTTATTCGGATGCAACTTGGTCTTCCAGGAGGCAACCTTTGTGTGGACTGATGGCTCGCCTTCCCCGCTGGCGGGTTTTAGGGCATTTAATGGTCCTCAAGCCCCTAACAGTGCCGGCGAAGACTGTGTTGTGACTAATACCGGAACAAACAGTACGTTTTTACTCCTCTTTTCATGTCTATCAAGGCGAAGACGATACACGGATGTCTAAATCTCTTTCCCGTGTTGTTTTGCAGCTCTTTTCTGGAATGATGTGGACTGCACTTCAACAGTTCCATATGTTTGCGTCGCCGACGTGCACTAAGTCCCGACAGTCACGTCTTCTCCAACAGCATCCTTTCTATGCTCTCGATGTCTCTTCTGAGACACTCCAGGACATCAGCGGTGGCTTTCTCTTTCTGGATCTACTGCATTATGTCTGCTCCTTTCCCACTTTACACGGATGCTTGATTGCCATCAAACAAACCCACTTTTGAAAGCTTCGCTCTCCCTCTCTCTTTAATAAATGAAGGAATCTGTCTCGGCATCAATGAGTGTCTTTTTTCTATTTGTTGTTTTGCGGCACACGCACAGAAGGTCAGAGCCGTTTGCGTGCACTCATGGACTCCAAAGGTAGAAAATCAAACGATGGCAAGGTAGAAATGGAACGAACGGCGAGCTCAACCCATCTTTTGGTATATTGGTCAGCACCAAAGACTCTACTTTTCTATTGCTATGCAATATGTGTAGCACATCTCTAGAAAATCAAAGTCAGCTCTTATGGGTAAAGCTATGCTCAAGTTCAGATGCTCAAGAGGCCGCTGCAAAGTGCCAATTCTTTTGAATAGGGGTGTAAATGGCGGCTTTTGTCACGATACGATATCATATCGATACAAAGAACTACGATACGATATTTGCCGATATCTTAAAGCCTGCTGCGATTCATTCACGATACATCACGATATGGTGCTCTACGATCGATTTTTTTTTTTTTTTTAAATAAAAAATATAGAACAATATCCTGATTTATAACAATTCATACGCAAAATCAACAAGGTTCTGCAAACTCTTTATTTAGGAAATGACAAGAGTATTGTAGTATACAAAGTGCTTATTCTAACACTGAACTTTGATGTGGTGTTTTTTCTTTAAATGTGCGGCGAGATTTGTGATCACCGCATGGCAGGATTTACAAACTGCACGTGTCTTGTCGGTTGAGCCATCTTTTCTTTGGAATCCAAAGTGCTTCCAAACGAATGACTTGAAGCCTAAAGGGGAGCAAATTTCCTCGTCTATTTGGACACTAGCCATAGCACCAGCCCAGGAGCCGCGTACTAGTTGTCCACTCCCCTTTCACGTGCCTGCTCTGCTCACAACACAACACGCTCCCGGAAAGAGGAAGCAAGCAACAATGAACTGGATTTCAAAATAAAGTCGCGTCTAATGTCCGAGGTCAAACACGGCGATATAAATCGATGTTTACCTTTAGCATCGATGCCAATAAATCGTCGAGCATTATATCGATTAATCGATGTGTATCGATGAATCGTTACGCCCCTAGTTTTGAAGGAATCGTTTCTTTTTCGACAAACGCTTTGCATTTTTTACCCCCTGAACATGCACAAGCACTTGCCACATTTTCATCGGACTTGGTAACAATTTGGATAAATTAAAGTTGATGAAAACAAAATGGCTCAGGGGCGCCCCCTAGAGCAGGAAAAGAAGAACAATCCCGGTTTGAGCGAAACGACAATTGGCAAGTAGCCTGAAATGAACTCTGGAAGCGAGCTACGAATTTTGGAATGTCCAATTTTGGCCCATTTTTGCACATTTGCGGAGGCCATCCATCCATCGATCCATCCGTCCGTCCATCCATCCATCCATCCATCCATCCATCCATCCATCCATCCATCCATCCATCCATCCATCCATCCTTTTACACCCAAGACTCATCGGATTAACTTCCAACTTGGCTTGCACCAGCTTGACAGCTTGAATAAAATGCTGTTATGCTTAAACATTTATTTCTCACAGATGGGAATTGGGAGGATGAGGACTGCACAGATGACCTTGCATACGTTTGCATCCGAGATGTGCTTCACCACTAATCATCTTCTTCCACATATTCCTCCGATAGCAAACCCAACGATCTCTCTGTGTACCCGAGTTTATTATCAACTCTAATTTTACACAAGTCACTCATTGACTATTTTTATCAAATCAAAGAGCATCTCTCTGGTAAATGAAGGAATCTATCTGCATTCAAATATGTGTTTTTGTCTTATGTCCTCGAGCAAGTTGAAGGTATTTTATTGTGTGAATGTATTCTCATCTTTTATGACGTGCCCGTGAGTCAGCAGTATTTTACCGCCGCTCCGTCATTTCGTGTTTTGTACTAAGCCAGGGGTGGCGAGCCGCATGGGGCTATTTGGCTGCTTTCATGCGGCTCTTTTACGTTCATATCAACATCCGTGTTTATTTTTCGTGCGTATTTGCTTTGCTTGAGTTCAATATGGTATTTTGGTCAAACGCGCATGCGCGTGAGGTGAAATCCCGCAAAGGAGAGCGATTGGTTTCTCTGGCTCTGAATGGGGACTGTGGGGGACTGTGACTACGGGGGCCCATTAGGTCCAGAAAAGCTGCCAAGACGCTTAGCCAGGGGTGGCCAACCCGGCCAAAAGGGCAAGGAAAAAATGCACAGCTAAACGAATATATGACGATGACCACAGGACGTTTTTAACAGAGTTAAAGTTGTTTTTTGTCGAACGTAATGGCAAGCCATTCTGCCTGATATGTCGGACGTCATCAGCGCATTTAAAAGCTTCAAATGTTCAGCGCCACTTCAGCTCACTTCATGCCAATATCGATAAGGACTTTGCAAAAGGGACTGAATTTCCCAAGCACAAGTTTGGAAAGTCAGGCAGAAAAATAGGTACAGTTTTTCAAAAAAACCACAAAGCACTCAGAGACTGTCACACTTGCACTCTTGACACTTTTGTCCTCTCCGGAGGAATTCAAGACATGGATAGTACGGAATTTCTCGATTTTCCAATTTCTCTTATCGTCATGCGCAACGTCGAAATACAAAGGTTACACTGAGCAATGAACTAGGTTATTTTCCCCCTTTTTACACAAAGAAGTTGACAGAAAAAATGTGTATTCATATCAAAGAAAGAGCAACCGAAGCCACGTAGGTGAGAACAACAGGAAGGTACGTACATCAGGCTTCGCTTGTTGTTTAGTCATGGCAAAAGTGTGCAACGATGATAGACATTCAGCTATTCAGGTATTACAGGTTGCAGAGGTACTGTAACTTTGTCTTGCACGTCCATCACAATTTCCACTGTGTTATTATTCATCGTTTTCAGTCAGCTTGCTTGGCCCATCATTCCGTTCCACCAGAAAATCAGTTCCTGTTACAAGAAAAAAAAGCAACACACTTGGGGCAATTTACCGTCATCCAAAAATGGTGACACCAATCAAAATGTGTCCGCATCACACGCAAATGATAGAACAGTTCATGATATTGTGAATATTGCCTGATAATGGTGGTATGTCACCATCCATCTTCAATACCCCAAACGGATCGATAACAAACAGGATTGAAATCTGTCCTATTGGATTTGGAGTCCAACGCCTTAACCGTGACATATAGGTCGATTGCGTCACAAGACGACTACATGGCTAGAAAAATCAGATGTTGCATTTAGATCTGAGAACGCAGAACACTGTAGCCACAGTCAGATGAAACACCAGCAAGATGTGGCAAAGAATCTCATCCGTCGTACATTACACGACACCCTGTATATAGGAAAAAAGACTCAACAATCGTTTTGCGTCATGGAAAGTACCGAACAACATTTTCTCTTTGTGCAATTGCTTTAATGCAGCAACAGTGGAGAAGAGCGGCTTTTCTTTTTTTTTTTTTTTCGATCATAATAAAGAATTTCAATCAGATTCAATAGAATTAAAAAAAACATAGCACGTCCGCCTCACAGTTAGGAGGGTGCAGGTTCGGTTCCACCTCCGGCCCTCCCTGTGAGGAGTTTGCATGTTCTCCCCGGGCCCGCGTGGGTTTTCTCAGGGCACTCCGGTTTCCTCCCACGTCCCAAAAACATGCTTGTTAGGCCGATTGAGCACTCCAAATTGTCCCTAGGTGTGAGTGTGAGTGCGTATGGTTGTTTGTCTCTGTGTGCCCTGCAATTGGCTGGCAACCAGTTCAGGGTGTCCCCTGCCTACTGCCCGATGACGGTTGGGATAGGCTCCAGCACGCCCGCGACCCCTGTGGGGACTAAGCGGTACAGAAAATGGATGGATGGATGGATTTCGAAAGGGATTTTCCAAGTAAATTTGTATTTTCGAAATAAAGATTAAAAAAAAAAAAAAGATACTTTAAGGTGACTCCAACTTTCGGATGAGTTGCTGTGCAGCACCCACCGCGAGCGAGCGACTCCGGCTTGTGTCAGTCACTGGCTGGCTGAGGCACTGGCTGGCTGAGGCACTGAGGCACTGGCTGAGGCACTGAGGCACTGAGGCACTGAGGCACTGAGGCACTGAGGCACTGAGGCACTGAGGCACTGAGGCACTGGCTGAGGCACTGAGGCACTGGCTGAGGCACTGAGGCACTGGCTGAGGCACTGAGGCACTGGCTGAGGCACTGAGGCACTGGCCGAGGCACTGGCCGAGGCACTGGCCGAGGCACTGGCCGAGGCACTGGCCGAGGCACTGGCCGAGGCACTGGCCGAGGCACTGGCCGAGGCACTGGCCGAGGCACTGGCCGAGGCACTGGCCGAGGCACTGGCCGAGGCACTGGCCGAGGCACTGGCCGAGGCACTGGCCGAGGCACTGGCCGAGGCACTGAGGCACTGGCTGAGGCACTGGCTGAGGCACTGAGGCACTGGCTGAGGCACTGAGGCACTGAGGCACTGGCTGAGGCACTGAGGCACTGAGGCACTGGCTGAGGCACTGAGGCACTGGCTGAGGCGCTGAGGCACTGAGGCACTGAGGCACTGACTGAGGCACTGAGGCACTGAGGCACTGACTGAGGCACTGAGGCACTGAGGCACTGAGGCACTGACTGAGGCACTGAGGCACTGGCCGAGGCACTGGCCGAGGCACTGGCCGAGGCACTGGCCGAGGCACTGGCCGAGGCACTGGCCGAGGCACTGGCCGAGGCACTGGCCGAGGCACTGGCCGAGGCACTGGCCGAGGCACTGGCCGAGGCACTGGCCGAGGCACTGGCCGAGGCACTGGCCGAGGCACTGGCCGAGGCACTGGCCGAGGCACTGGCCGAGGCACTGGCCGAGGCACTGGCCGAGGCACTGGCCGAGGCACTGGCCGAGGCACTGGCCGAGGCACTGGCCGAGGCACTGGCCGAGGCACTGGCCGAGGCACTGGCCGAGGCACTGGCCGAGGCACTGGCCGAGGCACTGGCCGAGGCACTGGCCGAGGCACTGGCCGAGGCACTGGCCGAGGCACTGGCCGAGGCACTGGCCGAGGCACTGGCCGAGGCACTGGCCGAGGCACTGGCCGAGGCACTGGCTGAGGCACTGGCTGAGGCACTGAGGCACTGGCTGAGGCACTGAGGCACTGAGGCACTGGCTGAGGCACTGAGGCACTGAGGCACTGGCTGAGGCACTGAGGCACTGGCTGAGGCGCTGAGGCACTGAGGCACTGAGGCACTGACTGAGGCACTGAGGCACTGAGGCACTGACTGAGGCACTGAGGCACTGAGGCACTGACTGAGGCACTGAGGCACTGAGGCACTGACTGAGGCACTGAGGCACTGAGGCACTGTCTGAGGCACTGAGGCACTGAGGCACTGACTGAGGCACTGACTGAGGCACTGACTGAGGCACTGAGGCACTGACTGAGGCACTGAGGCACTGACTGAGGCACTGAGGCACTGACTGAGGCACTGAGGCACTGAGGCACTGACTGAGGCACTGAGGCCCTGACTGAGGCACTGAGGCACTGACTGAGGCACTGAGGCACTGACTGAGGCACTGAGGCACTGACTGAGGCACTGAGGCACTGACTGAGGCACTGAGGCACTGACTGAGGCACTGAGGCACTAACTGAGGCACTGAGGCTCCTGGCTGTCATCTGGTGTTTTGCTCGCTCCACTTGTCCGTTTTTCCTCACTGGTTGGTCCTGCTGTTGCCCATTTAAATACCTCACTGGTGCCATCTGCTGCTCGAGTTTAAGCATGACTGTCAAAATGGTTGCCACTTGGATTTTCCATGATGTCAAGAAGTTCGCCTTCTCGTGTGCGTTTTTTGTGGGGCCGTGTGGTTGAGAAGACTAATATCAGCCGTCACCTAGGGGCCCCTACTGGCCACCCACATGTACAACAAGGCCCTATGCAGGCGATTTGTGTGCGATAGATACCCCGTTGCAAGATCTTTAGCAATGCCATTGATCTGATATATATGGGTATAGTCTTTTATTTATATATTTATATTCTTGTATATGTATATATTAGATATATTTGACACATCTATTTTTTGTATGAATAAGATACATCGAGGGTTTTTTTATCTTAATGATTGACACATTACATACAGTCAGAATAGGGATGAAGTGTTAGAAGATGTCAATGCTTCAAAATAAGTTAATGAATAGAAAAGAGAACAACTCTTTCTGCTTCGCCTTTTCCACCCCAGACAACATTGTGAAGTGAGCCACGTCAACATTCATCCCAGTCCCTTTGACATTTTAATCATGTCATTGATATGTGGCTGTTAATAATTGGTAGTGTTACTGCTTGTTTATTTTTTTTAAGGACTCAACAATGTGCATGGTTACAGCTATTGTCAGCTTCAAGAAAGTGAATAAGCAGCATACCAGCCAATCAGCTAACGCATGTATGCTGCTGGGTGCGCCAGCCGTAATTATCAAGCGGCACCCAACTAAATTATGAGTTGTGTTTTTCTCTTATGACGTCTGGCTAATTAACAGAGAAGCAAAGAGAATATGTCCTTGACGTGGGAGTGTCAGGCATGTTGGCGCCTACTACTTTGCTTAGAGCATTTCTCTCCGACTTCTGAAAAAGTCAAAGTCCCCCAAATGAACCCCAATCAGAAGCAAACGGACGAGACCAAATCGGCGGGCGACGCTAAATTGTGAAGCTTTGTCATAGAGGGAAGCTAAACGTTTGGATTGATCCTGAAAGAGAAGTCGGTGCCGCTTTGTAATGGCTTGCGGCTTTGTCGCTAATCACAACCGATCTTATCCGTTGTGGATATTAAAATTCCAACGTCTCAAAAGTGTCACTTATCATGATTGCAACAGGTCAACTGTCACGATGATACCGAGTTGTTGATCTGCTACTGAGTTGAGCTCATTTGGGTAAACGACTTCCTGGGAGTGTCACTCAACAAGCTCGATTGACTCAAGGGAATGTTATGAGCACGGTGTGAACTTTCTGTTCAATCTTCCGCATTGATAAACATGAAGCTAATTTCTTTTTCGGATCATTTTCTAAAGTTGCCGCACTGCTTGATTGGGATCCCCCAAAATATGTATTTTCATCAGACACACCAAAATGAATGGGCACAATCGACGACAATTCATTTGTTCTCGTCAACTGACAGAACATATTTGAAAATGGGGCATGGCCTTCAAGTCTCTAATTGCCCTTGACGGCGTGCCTTAATTGTCCGTGACGTGACGTCAAAGCGGACGGATTCAGGCGTGAGTGAAAATAATCACCGTTTCATTGAACATGCCAAACAACCTTGGAATGGGTGTGTACTTAATTAAGGAAGCCGCAGTCCATCCAAACTTAAGTGGCCAGGTGCGTAAGGCGTGTTTTCGACTTAAGGAATAATGTTGGCATTGCTCAAAGGAGCTATTAAGTCAGGAGAACATTTCCTTGTAGACAAGTGCACCGCCCTGGTTCTTATCTTGCGCCAGTTGTTTCACTTGAAGAAATTGACAATAAAGCAGACTTTGACTTTCTTTTCCCAGCCAACTGGCCGTTTGAATGATTTTTTTTTTCTCATCACGAGTTAATCGAGAGAAAAAAATCATCCTTTGCATGTTCGGAGGAGGGGATGGATGTGATGAA
The DNA here is from genome assembly GCF_033458585.1 of Syngnathus typhle. Classification (NCBI taxonomy): domain Eukaryota; kingdom Metazoa; phylum Chordata; class Actinopteri; order Syngnathiformes; family Syngnathidae; genus Syngnathus; species Syngnathus typhle. The sequence goes on from NC_083739.1 coordinate 862,022, forward strand.
TCGGAGTCAACCTTTTTGGGGGCGTATGCAAATAAATTGGCCTCGATTGAACTGCTTTGGTGATTGTTTAGGAATACGTGTGCAGCTGCGTATCTAATCCAAAAAAGGGTTGGATTTTCTCCATTTTATTTCGTCAAGTGCTTGCACAAAATAAAATCATCTGGATCCAGATACAGTTCCTTGAAGCAGATGTAAGGTCTGCTTAAAAAAAAATAAAAAGGATGATTTTATCTGATTGGCAAAAAAAGCGGCGTTTTTTTTCAAGATCATTTGTTCAATGCAAAAATCCTTCGATACAAGTTTGGTTTGTTCAAAGGCCAATAAGCGACATACGCAAGCAACCTGAGCGGCTCCCCAAAAAACGAGTCAGATGTGTCACGTGACAAGACAATTGGCGTAGTTCGCATTCCAGGGCTGCGTCAAGGCACCGTATAAAAAGCCCTGGCTTCTTGTCCTTCCGCACTAAGCCTCACCACAGCAAAGGTAACTCAATTCATTTGGGACACGGCGCATGCCCATTTTGTCCAAGGCACAAATGACCAAGCTTGTCTTCTGTCTGTCGTTGCGCAGATGGCATCCGGTCTTCGCTCCTTGCTCCTCCTTTGCGGGATCTGTGGGCTGTTCGGCAGCATCGTGAGTTCAAATTTGATCCAGTAACTCGAAAGCAAAAAAAATGGCTGTTGATCATCGTCAGTGATTTGCCATTTGTTTCTTCTTCACAGTCATGTCAGACAAAGAAAGGTAAGTCGAGAGAGAGAGATCGCACTTGGATTCCTTCCTTGCCCTTCCTTCCTTGGCCTTCCTTGGCCTTCCTTCCTTCCTTCCTCCCTCCCTTCCTTCCTCAGGTTGAGTTGTCGCCTCCAATTGTGTCGCAGGGTATTGCCCAAAAGGCTGGACTCGGTTGAACGACCGCTGTTTCATCTACGAACACGATGAGAGAACCTTTGCCGATGCCGAGGTCCGGACCGCTTTCACCCAGTAGTCGCGACGTCGCTCAAAGCCAGATGCGTTGCTTGAACCTTTTTGGCTTGTTTTTGTCTTCCTCATCAGAGCGTCTGCAACATTCTTGGTGGCAATCTGGCTTCCATCCACAGTGTGCTGGAAAACCAAGTGGTCATTGAAATAATCCGGGAAGCGGCTGGTACTTTTGAAGACACTTGGATTGGCTACCATGATACAATCCTGGTAAGGCTGTACAAAAGTTTGGATTGAATCATGTGGATGGTGTTGAGTGGCAATATTTGGATACGTTGAATGGCAAAGGGTCCTCCGGACTCACTTTTGTCACTAGCCGACATAAAATGAAATCTAACTTGGATTTTTGTCTTGCAGGAGGGTGACTTCATTTGGACTGATGGCTCCCCTGATGGTTTTACAGACTTTGACATGGGTCAGCCAGATGAGGCCGTCTCACCTGGGGACTGTGTGGACATCGATAGCGCAAGTAAATACTTCATTTCCTTTCTTTGTAGATGTTGAAACCAAAATTCATTTCGGGAGCTTTAATGTGATTTTCTTTTTTTTTTTTAACAGATGAGCAGTGGCACGATGACAGCTGCCTTGATCTCAATCCATATATTTGTGCCAAAAACATCCTTGTCAAGCAACACTAACCAGTCCATCATATCGTCTAACACGATGCCTTTCCCACCTTCTGGATGAGAACAAAATACTTTAGGGTCTTATTTTCAGGTCTCTTCACCTTTTTTGTTTGTTTTTGGCTTCACCTGCATTGTTGACTTGTGATTGGTTGTGGTCAGTCCAGAAAAAGACTTGTCACTAATAAATGAAGGAATCTGTCTCTGCATAGGAAATGTTTTTTTTTTCTTTCTTCCAACTTGCTATTTATAATGCAGCTCCAACTGCACAATTGCATTTGGTTTGACAGGTAATGTCCACTTACTGTTCAAGTGACACGTCACCTTCAGGGAACAAGAGAGTGAATTAAATGCCGTTAGATCGGGGGAGGGTTAACAATAAACCAGAATAAGTCATGGCTTCCTGCAATTATACCTACAGTAAGATTACCGTGGTTTTCCATGTATAATGCGCCCCCGTGTATAATACGCACACTAAAAATGGCATGTACCCATGTATAATACGCACCCAAATTTGGACTCTTACTTAAGTCCGTCAACATAAAATGATTTCAGAAAAAAGATCATCTTTGGGAACAACCGGATGTTATTCTGCCAGTCAGTATCACTGCGCATGCGCCAGCATACTCGATAGCGAAGAAATGTTTCGGATTTGTGTAGGGTACATTGTGACAGACAGCAAACGAGCAGGTGATCGAGCAAGCGTCTGATACCAGAGCATTGTGTTCGTATGGAGCGTGTTTGACGTGAACAGCAGAGAAGAAAGTGCATCTGTAATGGCGGCCTCCGTATGACATCCGGATTTAAAAAATAAAAAGAAATATATATATATTTTTTTTACCCATGTATAATGCGCACCCCAGATTTTAGGACAATAAATGAGTTAAATTTTGCGCATTATACATGGAAAAAAACGGTATTTCCCTTCAGAGCGTCTGCAATATTCTCGGCGGTAATCTGGTCTCCCTCCGCCAGTAGCCTCAAGGAACAAGCACCAGCTGATCAAGTGATTCACCAAGAGGATGGCTCTCTGTCTTTGGACTCTTTGATTCTATTCCGGTAAAAAAAAAGTCCTTATTGACACCGAAAAGGAATCCATCTTGTCAGCCAATGAAAGGAAGAAAGTGTCGAGTTATATTTTCATCATCGCAGATTTCAGAAATGATGGGTAGGTGTCCTCTAGCGACACCCAGTGGTTAACACGTGTCAAATATTTACAGCAAAAATTCAAACTTGTCAATTGACTCAGACATCCTTATTTCAACCCAGAAGTATTCCTTTCTATCGTGTACTCCACGCTTACTAAAATGTGACTTTTTCTTGCTACAGCTTACTTGAACTGTCATTCGGTGTGGCATTCAGTTTCTGTTTTTGTCGTAATATTCTTCTTTGTGTCTCTTCACTCGCTTGTTGGCAATCAGTGAGAGATTAAAAATGTGCTTCTTGCTTCTGCCACACTGGACTGCAATAGAAGAGAGAAGACGACGACGCCGCCACTGAAGAACAAGACAACGATATCAAAGAAGAAGCAGCAAGCGCCATCATGGCCGCCAACCTTTTTTTTTTTTTTTTGCACGACAGCGAAAACAAGGGTTGCATCATTTGGGTGTGGGCTCATAATGTCATATTAGAGGCGGAAATCCCCTGTAAAACGATGCTAATATTCAAACATAAATTCATAAATCCTTTTCTAAATCCACATCTAGCGAGCCCCATAAGAGGAATAAAAATGAGAGCCGTCCCCGGTGTGCCCGTCTCCAAATTATAGAATGGTAAGTCATTACATTTGATGAGTTCACCACGAGGTGGGATTTAAAAAAAATAAAAAATCCACATTGCATTTGAACAAAAATCACTGCAATATAAGAAACAAGCAGATGATTCAAACAATAAAAGCACTTTTTAAAGCGGTGAGCATAAAACAAATACAACCAACCACTAATGTCATGTCCTCAAATTTGAGATCACAAAGGACATGGTCCGCAGCAAAGAGCCTGAAAAATTCAAAGAAATATGAACGGTAGCTTTAAATCAGGCACAGGCAAGATTAGGTTCAAGACTTTGGAGAGTGAGTGGTTGATTTATGTTTTTGGAGTGGATGAGGGGCTTTTCTGATTTGGGGCTTCAGTTCATGCAAGGTGACGAATCAATCGTGCCTTGATAGACCTGCTTATCTTTTCTTTGCAACCAAGCCTTACTGCATAATTAAATCAACGCATTCATAGGCAATGACTCACTTTAATTCCGAAGCAACTTCCTCAATGGTGGAAGAGTGTTTTTTAATCATTAACTGAGCGAATTTGGAAAAGGCATCAATCTGCTACTGAATGTTACTGGACTCGCTCAATGTCATGTGACACCGGATGCAACATTCAAAGTGTGTCAATGCAACCCAATATGAAAATAATAAGAATTGTCCAAGAAATACTATTTATATATTTCGAAAATGATAATCATTCTAAAAGAAATACTATTTATTTGTATATTTAAAAAAAAAAAAAAAGGACAATAGAACAATAATAAGTGTTTCAGGTGCTTATTCCAAAAACACAATACTACACATCACATGGAAATAATAGCGAGCTATAAATAACATACAATGACTTGTTGTTCAGCACATCCTTAGTTTTATAAAGCATAGAAAGGACTTTTGACATGATAAAATGATTTGTTCATATGTGGCTTCCAACTGAGTTTGGTTGTTTTAAAATGATTTAGATGTGGCTTGAGTTTGGCAATTAAGTCTGAAGGCTTCTCGGTTCCCATGAGTTGGAAGAGGATTTGGCAATCTTGATTTCTCCTGCCAAGGGTGTATCTGCCTAGATTGACACACTCAACTCGTTGAACATGTCATATGACATAGCCTACAACATTCCAGACTTCAAACTCAACCTATAAAAGGTTCGCTGGTCGTCATTCTCAGCATCCACTCATCTCCAAAGGTACGCAATTTTACACCTGCATGGTTTTTTTTGGGGGGGATCCTTTCGTACGGTAAGCTGCGAGCCAAATTTTCATAACGATTCATTCTATTATCTGACAGATGGCTCGTTTGAACCTGTTGTTCGTTCTTTGCGGCATCGTTGCGCTGACCCAGGCTTCGGTAAGATTGAATAGTTTCGAGCTTTGACTTTCTAAATTGAACACCGTGCTCTTCTTCTTTGTCGTCTTCACAGAGGCAAGACAAGGGAAAAGCCGGTTAGTAGCCGTGATTAAATCCGACGCACGTTGAACATTTCCACCGAGTGCTTTAATGTCAAACAATTGTGTTGTAGACGGTAACTGTCCCAAAGGCTGGACTCAGTTGGACAAGTACTGTTACATCTATGAACACGATCCCAGGACCTTCCCTGACGCAGAGGTACGTGAGACTTTCACATCGGAAACGACGGAGTCGTGATGGAAAATCAAATGAAAAGGAAGCGCGAGTGCCGAAACGACTTTTCCACCCCCATCAGAGCGTCTGCAACGTTCTCGGCGGGAATCTGGTCTCCATCAACAGCCTCAAGGAACACGCCCTTGTTGTTGAGCTGATTCGAGAGGGGGCTGGTTCTGTCGTCGACACCTGGATTGGACTCCACGATGCCATTCTGGTGAGATACCTTCTCATTGAATCGCCTCACGCTAGCTTATCAGCGACTGTCTGAGTGGGATGTGTTACTCAAATGTGATTTTGCCTTATAGGAGAACGACTTTGTTTGGACCGATGGCGAAACAGTTGATTTCAGAAATTTTGGTGCTCTCCAGCCCAACAACGCTGGAGGAAATGAAAACTGTGTCGAGATTGAGGCCGATGGTTTGTATGCTTAAGAATATCGCAAGCGGTGGGTGAATCCGGGTGGTTGATCAAAGATGGTTTTTCTTCTTCTTTTTTTTCCTTGAAAGTGGCATAATGCAAGCGGTGAATCTGGACGCTTGATCCAATATCGATTGAAAGTGCCATACTTGACCGCCGTTTGTGTTTTCTTGCAGACTCTCTGTGGGATGATGACGAGTGCACCGAGGAAAACCCGTTTGTTTGCATCAGACCCGTGACCAAAAAAGAATGCCATTAAGCGGCCATCTTGGGATCATATCATCTTGAATAATGTCTTTTCAAGTTTGGGCTACTTTGGGCTATGGCGTCCTTCAATGTTCATCAGACAGCCATTCATTTTTTAATGATTGCCGTCAATGAAACTTATTTGGATGGATACCACAGCTTTTCAATAAATTCCATTTTCTGAGCATAAACATACGTTTGAGTGTTATTCCTTCCCCCAAATCTTCGCACCGATATGTAATATTTAATCATAGGATGCTCGTCAAAAGCCCATTTTTAACTTTTTACGTTTTATTCGGCAATGCAAAAGGACCGTAAAATCTTATGTTGATTGTAATCGTCTTTACATATTGTTTTGAAATATAAGATATCGTGAAATATGAGATATACGTACTATAGAAGAGGGGTGTCCACGTCATTTTTTGGGCGGGCCGCATTGTAGTCATAGCTTCTTTCGAAGGGGCCATTATGACTGTCAACCCAAATCAATGTATGAGCGAGCCAGCACCTCAGCTACAAAACAAACTGGCAAATAACTCCTTTTCAAATCAGACGAGTAGAAACTGGTCAAATACCGTTTTTTCCCATGTATAATGCGCAAAATTTAACTAATTTATTGTCCTAAAACCTGGGGTGCGCATTATACATTGTATATTTGATGTGTGATATATACTATCAATTCTATGTTTGTTTGTCTGTTTAACGTGATCTTTTTATATATTTATTTATGGTCTGCACTTTGCACACACAAGATCGGTGTTTGTTTCACAGGGGTGGAAAAAAATAAAGAGACGGACGGTTGCCTTGTTGAAGGATTTCAACCTAAAGAGACACTTGAAATCGGAATTTGTGTTTTTACACTGAATGGCTTATATTTGCTTATTTTGTCATTTGAAAAATAAAGACAAATGTCGTTAAAAAATGTCGGAAAAAACGATTGGCCCCCGGGCCACTTCACTTGATTAAATCTGGCGCTCCTTGCAAAACGTTTGGACACCCCTGGTTTACAGTTTACATCACCTCGCTATGAGCCAATAAGTGCAACGCCATCAAGTGGTCGGAGTTAACCACTACAAGTTTCTATCGACTTCTATCAAATAGTTTCAAGTGGAGAAGTGGCCGGGAGTCGTATCCACCCATTAATAAAATAAAGCTCAGTTGACGAGAATATTCGTTCACGGGATCCTAGATCGTTCATGTCAATGACGTGTATTCTCGTCGCTGGCATACAAACGCTTGAATCTTGAATTTCTCATAGTACACTTCTCAGTGTTCACTTCTATGATATTGGGTATTATATCTAGGAGGACCACATAACAATAATTGAATTGTGTGTGAGTGTGAAAAACACGTTTTTCGAGAGATACCTGGAATATGAAAAGATAACAAATTTTTTCCATGTATAATGCGCCCCCATGTATAATACGCACCCTAAAAATGGCATGTTGATGCTGGAAAAAAGCCTGTACCCATGTATAATACGCACCCAAATTTGGACTCCTACTTAAGTCCGTAAACGTTATTTCAGAAAAAAGATCATCTTTGGGAACAAGCGGATGTTATTCTGCCAGTCAGTATCACTGCGCATGCGCTAGCAAACCCGATAGCGAAGAAATGTTTCGGATTTGTGTAGGGTACATTGGGACAGCAAACGAGCAGGTGATCTAGCAAGCGTCTGATACCAGAGCATTGTGTTCTTTTGAAGTGAACAGCAGAGAAGAAAGCGCATCGGTAATGGCGGCCTCCGTATCATATCCGGATTAAAAAAAATATAATATCCATCCATCCATCCATCCATCTTCTTCCGCTTATCCGGGGTCGGGTCGCGGGGGCAGCAGCTTCAGGAGGGACTCCCAGACTTCCCTCTCCCCAGCCACTTCATCTAGCTCATCCCGGGGGATCCCAAGGCGTTCCCAGGCCAGCTGAGAGACATAGTCTCTCCAGCGCGTCCTGGGTGGTCCCCGGGGTCTCCTACCGGTGGGACATGCCCGGAACACCTCCCTAGGGAGGCGTCCAGGAGGCATCCTGATGAGATGCCCGAGCCACCTCATCTGGCTCCTCTCAACGTGGAGGAGTAGCGACTCTACTCCGAGTCTCTCCCGGATGACCGAACTTCTCACCCTATCTCTAAGGGAGAGCCCGGACATCCTGCGGAGAAACTCATTTCGGCCGCTTGTATCCGGGATCTCGTTCTTTCGGTCACGACCCATAGCTCGTGACCATAGGTGAGGGTAGGAGCGTAAATCGACCGGTAAATTGAGAGCTTTGCCTTTTGGCTCAGCTCTCTCTTTACCACCACGGACCGGTACAGAGTCCGCATTACTGCCGACGCTGCACCGATCCGCCTGTCGATCTCGCGCTCCATCCTCTCCTCACTCGTGAACAAGACCCCAAGATACTTAAACTCCTCCACTTGGGGCAGGACCTCATCCCCGATCCGGAGAAGGCATTCCACCCTTTTCCGATCGAGGACCATGGACTCGGATTTGGAGGCGCTGACCCTCATCCCGACCGCTTCACACTCGGCTGCGAACCGCTACAGCTACGAAAGATACTACAGCCCAAAATAAAAATAGCTTCAACCTGGATTCCCAAATAAATCAATTCAACTCATTTCACAGAAAAAAAAAAAATGGAGACATCTGCTTTTTACGTTTGAACTCTGGATAAGGTGAGAGGTGTCAACACATCTGGTCTTGGAGAGATGATCAGGAGGCGTTGACTGTCTTGAGTCTTCTTTAAGACAACACGTCCGTACTGACACATGGCTCGAAAAACACCTCAGCTGGGCTGTTAAGCCATACTGTACTCGTAGGGGCTAATTAGAGGTCTTTTGCGTCACGACAGATTGTCTCGTTTCCGTCAGAAACAAGTTTGGCAAGGAGGTTTGGAATTTCTACTGTAATTGCCTTAATGTTTGGGTGCGGGATAGGACAAAAGCCAAGTACTGACGCCTGATGACATTCCAAATGGACCGAGCAAAACAAGTTCTTATGTACAGTGACCGTTCTGGCGTTACTTTTCACCAATCATTTTTTCACTTCTATTTGTATTGTTTTAAAAGCCACTGGTGATGTCCACTCACCGGATTTGCGCAAACAACGGGCTGATCTTGGCCGAGGTGGACATCAGCTGCCCATGAACCGGAACAAAATAGCCGATACATTCATCCGTTCACTTTCCAACCCGCTTTTTCCTCGTTAGGGGTCGCGCTAGGGCCTATTTTGGGGTCAGTATCGATATATCGAAGGAAAATATGACGCATTTTCCAATGAAGTTTGAAAAACTTGTCTGACGGGTCATGTGACTCAGGGTACGACATTCCATAAGTGTCAACACAAAGCATAAAAACTTTCCTGCTAGACATCCTCAGCATCACTCGTCAAGACCGCAAAGGTAAGCGAGCATACGCTCAATTTGACGTCCTGCCTTTCTCCCCCACCCCCACCCGCGCACGTCCATTTCTATAAAGCCAGTTGAAAAGTTTTTTTTAGAAAAGCACCCAAATGTAAATCAGTAGAAAGAAACGCTGAAAAGTCATTCTTATGATCACGCAGATGTCTCGTCTTCACCTGTTGCTCGTCTTTTGCGGGATCGTCGCGCTGTCCCAAGCTGTAAGTCAATGTACGACCACAGGACTCTCCTCCATCTTTTTGTTTTGGCTCCCTAAACCGAACATTGTGCTCTTCTTCTTCTTCATGGTCTTCACATAAGTGTAGACAAGCGGAAAGTAGGTAGCGAGCCGTATTGAAAATCTTGCTTCCATTTGACGACAGAAATCATTTGATGGCCAACATTTATGTTGCAGCTACCGACTGTCCTCCGGGATGGACTCAGTTGGACCAGAATTGTTACGTCTACCAATGTGAGCCCCGGTCCTTCTTAGATGCCGAGGTACCAAAGACTGGTTTCCTGCCTGTTGACATTCCGGAGCGGATCAACTTAACGGCTTGAATCGTTTCTCTTGATTTGTTTCCCGTCAGAGCGTGTGCAACATTCTCGGGGGGAATTTGGTCTCCATCGGCAGCGCCAAGGAAAATGCCGTCGTTATTGAGCTGATTCGAGAGGGGGCTGGTGCTATGGTAGACACCTGGATTGGACTGCATGATGCCATTCTGGTGAGATACCTTCTCATTGAATCATTTGTGTTCACTCGGTGTGCTTTGACAAGTACGTCGGTCGCCCACACCCGATTTTGTCAAGGAACCGTGGTTGTCTTAACACACGTCCTGTAGAGCGACATAGTGGAGCTTGAAGATTGGATGGAAACTGATCTTCAAATATCATAATGTTTGCCAAATAGGTCTTGGTCTCATGTGTTGTCAGTCTTTCCTTTGAAATGCAATATGACTTTATCTTACAGGAAGATGACTTTGTATGGACCGATGGCAGAATAGTTGATTTTAGAAATTTTGGTCCTAACCAACCCGACAACAATGCAGGAAATGAAGACTGTGTAGAGATTGAGGCAACTGGTTTGTATGCTTACAAATTCCAACATTGTAACAAAAAATGATGATGCCATTTTTTATATATATATATATATTAATACACACATGATGTCAAATATATTATTATATAAATATGTAATATATTCTATAAATCGATTATGACATTTGCACATTTAAAAGAAGCATAGAGCACACGTAACCCTGGTTTGTGCGTTCTCTAGCGGACCCGTTGTGGAATGACGACACCTGCACGGAAGAAAACACGTTTGTCTGCATCAAGCCTGTGGTGAAGAATTGCTGCCATTAACCAGGCATCTTCTTTCATTTTTGGAATCAAGCTAACTACCACATGATATCTGTGGTATCCTTCATGTTCGTTGCAGAATCATTCACTTTTTAACGATTGCCATCACGTAATCTTATTTGAACGGCTAACTTTGCTTTTCAATGAATAAAAAGAAATTGCTGTGCTTAAAAATATGTTTGTCACTCATTATTGTATCTTTATAGACACTGTACCGATGGCAATTGTAAATTTCAAAATGGATTGATGCATACTCTAATACGCTGGATGGCGCTATTCCCTGCAAAATGGATTGATGCCGAGCGAGTGGCCTACATACTCTAATACGCTAGGTGGCGCCATTCCCTAATACGTTGGTGTGGATTCATTATTTCTATATTAAATAACCCCAAAAAAGAAACAGCACCTACTACACATGATTCATTTCAGGGTGTATTCATTCATTTAATTTTGGCACTTTGGGTCCTCAATACAAATCGTATTATCCTTCAGTAATGTTTACCTCAAGTCCTGCGTCAATTTGTTGCCTCCATTTTTTCATGTTGTGAAAGCCGGCGACATATGTTTCCGTGTACCTGGGAGGAAGCTTTGAAAGGATGAATGGTTCCAAGGAGAGTCGACTACTTGTAGACCTAGTTTGAGTGTTTGGCAGAGAAAGGAAGAGAAAAACGGAAGCTCAACTGCACATTTGTTTGAGTGGAGAATGTTTTTGTCGTTGCTTTTAGTTTAGTTTTCTTCAGAATTTCTACTAATTAGATGAGGTGGCATGAAACATTGCAAACTGTATCGAGACTGTTGCTTCACCTGCTGGATCTTACACAACAAGCAACCTATATCAAATTTGTCATAACGTCCAAATCAGAACCAAAGTGTTTGGAACGTAAAAGGGACGTTGCTTATGTACTTTGAGGCAGTTTCAAAAAAGAATTGATGGCCAGCCAGCTGAGCCATTTGGAGCCACCATATACGGGACGACCTGTGTTCAACATTGTTAACAGAAATGTTGTTGTTGCTTGCTTGCCTGCCTTCTTCGCACACGACGTACAAATGTGACGTCAGAGTCGAGGAGCCCCCCCACAAACACACACACAAAGCACCTCGGTGTTTTTGCTATAATTACCTCATTAGTGTTTTTGTTCTTTCACAGTACAAAGGGCAAGTCATTATTTGATGAGTCAAAAGGATAAAGCACTTCCAGTGACGACACTAATAGGTAGTTGGATGGTATGCTACAAGTCCAGTTGGTAAGCATGCTTTCCACTTAGGAGTGTCAATCTTTATAAAAGCATTTCACCTCAGGGCGACTGGCAGGAAAGTTTAAGAGGGCAAACATCCAAAACCTGACCTCCCTCACTTCCTGATTTTTTTTTTTAGGGTGTCAGTAACTCAAACGGCATGGCTCGGCTTCAACTAAAGGGAGAAATCCAATTGATTTGCTCGTTGTAATGGGTCCTTGGTCCCAGGGCCACATCTAGTCATTCTAGAAGCACTGGAAGACATCTCAAGCTCACCGCTTTACTGTGTCCGTCGTTTCCAGAGATTGAAGGAACTGAACCATCAACCAAGCAAAGTTCTCTACACCGACAAAAGATTTCTGAAACGCTCGTCCTTGAACAAGCAGAACTTTGCTCACAATTGTGAGAGCACTGCTTGACAAATGAGATTTCACCAGGCATTTCTTTGAGGTTCTGATGCATCCAACAACGGAACATTTGGATCTCTCCGAGTTGTTTGGACTACAAAAGTCTCTCAGTGTTGGGGAGCCTGAGGACTGGATAAGGGCTTGCCTCCGAAGGTGATGGCGCTCAGAACACAGGCGGGAAGACGTGGTTCATGAATTATCTATCGTGTGTGTGATTCTTGGGAGACTGTGTGAATTGTGTGAAGGGTGTGAACGGTGCGGTTCTGCAACAGACAGAAATACAGCACGTAAGTCACACAACGCTCCACTTCTGACGTCACACAACACTGGTAGACAGCACGCACACAAACACACACACGACATAACTGACTGGACGTAACTGTTCCGAGAAGCAGAAATGAAATACTCCAGACAACACACCAAACATGCGTCATCGTAACTTTCCAACGTTCAACACCCAATATATATTGATTTTCAGCATCAACATGGGAACCTTTCTAACACTCGGAGTAATAAAGATGGCGGCTTAGCGAGCCAACCACTTTCTTTGGTACTCCCGCCTCAAAGGATGTGACGTAATACAGTAGTCCCCAAACTTTTTGGCGCCACGGACCGGTTACGTATCAGAAATATTTTCACGGACCGGCCTTCATATAAAGAAATAATACATTTATATGAATGCATAACTAATAATATATTTATAATAAATACAATGAAATAAAATGATGCGACTGGCATGAAAACAAGTATAAACGACATATAAATAAAACTCACCATGACGTTGAATAGTGGGAGGGCTGAGCTTGTTTCTCACAAATCAAGCCGGCCGGGCGGGCAAGTGCTTAAAGTTGGTCTTTGAATGCAGAGTGCTTGGTCTCCATGTGCCCAGAATTTCCAAACATCTCTGCTTCTTGCTCCTTTTTTGCTTGCTTCGCGGCCTGGACTGAGGTGACACGTCACGTGACCGAGACGAGCGTCTTGACCTGAACCGACGGATGTCATTGGGAGAGAATCGCCAATATTTTTCAAAATAAATTCTTCTACTCATTTTTGCTAGCTTTGCGGGCTCGACCGGGGAAACATGTCACGTGACCGGGATGACCTTCTTTCACCTGAATTAATTGATCGTCGATAAAAATAAAATAAAATTAAATCCTGTGCGGCTTGGCAGCCCGGTACCAAGTCGTTGGGGACCACTGACGTAATAGAGAAAAAATACGTAATGGAAAATGGAGAAAACTGAACGGAGTAAAAAAAAAAAATAGCCCCCAAACAGATCGTAAAAGTATCTCTGGAACACCTGGAAGGATAGATGACTATGATCTTGGTGGCTCCTAGTGCACAATAAAATGAATAAAAAAGCAAAAAAATAAATAAATAAGTGGATTTTCTATGATAATGACACAATAGTCATGATAGTCCATTTTCACGAATAAACTCAGTTTATGTATTTTTTTTTACGCATTGACGCGGCCAAAACGTCTTTTGGGGGTTGGGAACGGTCATAATAAATAAATAAATAAATAAATAAATAAATAAATAAATAAATACCGTTTTTTTCCGTGTATAGTGCGCCCCCATGTATAGTACGCACCCCTAACAATGGCATGCTGATGCTGGAAAAAAGCTTGTACCCATGTATAATACGCACCCAATTTTTATGAATTTTTTTTAATTTTTTTTTTAATTTTTTTTTTTTTTTTTTTTTTTTTTTAAGTCCCAAAGATCGTCACACACGCAGGGAGGCAATGGGTCCCATTTTTAAAGTCTTTGGTATGGTCTTAACTAGGCTGGATGTCATTTTTTTTGTTGGCGTTGATTTCTCCGACTGCCCCTAAACGCACCACCGCGCTCCGTGCGCACACGGCGGCTCTGTATGGGAGAGACGTTGAAGAGGAATAAAAACACCCTTGGAAACCAAAACTTGCCCCTCGTCGTGACTCGGAGCCGCAACAAATGTTTCGGATTTGTGTAGGGTACATTGTGACAGACGGCAAACTAGCAGGTGATCGAGCGAGCGTCTGATACAAGAGCATTGCGGTCGTATGGAGCGTGTTTGAAATGAACAGCAGAGACGAAAGGAACAAGGCAAAGTGTTGTGAAATAAAATATTACCTGTAATACGCATTTTGTTATTTGCTGATTGAAACTGCTAATTCAACTGTGAATTGAAACTAATAGGTGGAGAACTGAACTCTCGCTCTTTATATAGCTGACGTGTCTTGCGCAACCGTTCTGCGCATCTGTAATGGCGGCCTCCGTATGACGTCCGGTCCGCGATGGAGATTAAAAAACAAACAATATTTGACAATAACACACCATCGAGGATTGCACCATCGCATCAAACGATGTGTCGTCAATTATGAATTTTACTAAGTGTGTTGGGCAGGATGGCTGAATGCGATGCGCGATTGACAACAAACAAGAAGAAAGGTGAGTTTTATTTCGGGGGAGATTTGTCATGTCTCGTCCCCAGTTTTGCTATGTGTCTAGGTTGCCATAGTTTCTGTTCGTGTCACCCCGCTCTTCCTGTGTCACCTCAATCGATGTAACGTGTTTTGTATTTAAGTCCTGTCTGCCCCTCGCTCACCGTTGGATCATTGCATGTGTTACTGTCATTCTGTTCCTGTCTTTGGTAATGTCACCCTGTCTTTTTGTTCCACAACTTTGTCGGTCAGTCCTGTTGTTGGTTTTGTTGTACCATGACTTTCTTTAAAAAAAAAAAAAAAAATTTAAAAAAAAATTTTAAATTTTTTTTTTGTACCCATGTATAATACGCACCCCAGATTTTAGGACAATAAATTAGTAAAATATTGCGCACTATACACGGAAAAAAACGGTAAATAAATAAATAAATAAATAAATAAATAAATAAATAAATAAATAAATAAATAAATAAATAAATAAATAAATAAATAAATGCGTGCAACCTCTTTCAACAAAATTCAAACATCTCAATTAGCGTGTAGGTACTAACACCCTTACGAGCTTTTGCGATTGCTCATTGAATAGACAAGAATTTAAAAAGTAATTAAAGGTGACTATTGTCACTGCTAACCTTTTTAGCATCTCCCTACATTAGTAGGAAATCGTCTTTGTCTTTGAAGCTGTGACAACTGATGTGGAAATTGTTGAAGTCTGTCATCGAGACTTACGCAAGCAGACAGTTACTATGTAAACAAAACATTGGTTGCCGTTCATTTGGGACCATCGTGAGTCATAAGGTTGCTAGAAAGTGTACATCGTGTTTTTTCTCTTATTGGACTTGGGGCGAGGCTTAGGGTGAGGGTGTCCGCATGTGTAGAGCAGTGGCGTAGCCAGGAATCTTTCCAATAGGGGCGCGCGCCCACAGGAAAAAAAAAAAAAATCGAACATCACTCACGCCGTTCGCTGATCGCTAAAACAACATCCGGGTCCGGGAGGCAAACGGTGAATGGAGAACATCGCGCACATAGAATAGCGCAAGCACATTCGCGCAAGACCGAAAGAAAAAAACGGCATGAAAATGAAGAATCGAAAAAGCTCGATTTTTTTCAAGCCCCGCCTCGGCTACGCCACTGGTATAGAGGATCAAAACTGCCAAAAACAAAAACGCACCAATAAATGGTGAAAAAGACATTTAAAACAAATAGAAGAATGCAATTGAATTTTTTTATGATCAAATCAACAAAAATGTATATAATTCAAAATAAAAGTTTCAAATTAAAAACAATCGAAATAAATGGACATAAATGGGGTAAGGTCAAATAACAAAGGCCCATTTGCTTAAAGCGGCTTAGTATAATGACCCTTGGGTAATAGCTTCAGTCATTAGACAGACAATGACGCTAGTCATAGGACACACCTCAGTTAAACATGCAAATAAAAATTGTTTTCAATCTTCCCACAGTATCATCAACAGCGTGCAGTCTAAGTGGCATCTTTCTCAGAACCTTTTTAAATGATGTGAACATTCCATCCTGTTGCTGTTGTTTTGTTTTTCCTCCTTTTATTTTTCTCCCTCCCCACACCCAAGGCAGATGCAGATGACCCCCAGTCATGCTCACACCACTCGTCCGTCCGTCCGTCTGCCAGTGGACACCAGCGAACCATAGCACAGCGAGACTCATTTGCCACAAATGGCAAGAACACGGAATAGACAGAGACTACACAACTAAAATGTGCATAATGACTTCTTTTCTTTTTTTTTTTGCCAAAAAATAAAACAATCGAATGCTTCCTAAGGCTTGTGTTGAGATCAAATATTATAGAATATTATATTATTTATCCTGTGTGGGGGAAAATATTTAATTATTACTGTTTGTACATTATTAAGATGAATCATTTCTACGTGGGCTATTTTTTCACTCAAAGAAACACATGGCAAACATTCTGAGGGCGGTTAAACAGATTAATGGCATTTTTATTCATTTCCATAGGGGAAGATGATTTGAGATACACATTTATGAGTTAGTTACGTGTGCTCTAAACTTGTATCTCAAGGCACCACTCTTGATTAAAAAATAAAAAGGTCGGGAAACACTAGTCGCCAAGAGGAATGAATGCAATCCGATGATATTGCTAGAATATTTTATTGCATAATTGATTTGATTCACTGAAATATTTGTAATATACCAAAGAGAAGAGATGCCATCAGACTTTAAGAAGAGTAATCCCAGTATTGAAGATGGTATTCTTGTAGATTTTCAGCTTGGGAGGGCAAATCAGTGCTCGCATTGGTCAGCATCTCGAGCACAAACAAATCTATTTTCGTCCGTGCAGCTGTCATTGTCCCAGAGGTCATCTAGAAGAAAAGCCAAAAGAGTGGAAAAGGCACCAATGTGTGTCATTTCCTTCAATAGTATGAAAGAAAACTAGCAGCAGTACAATCGCATTCAATTAGTAAGTCGCCATTTTCCCTGTTCAAGTTATCATATGGTATTTACCGTCAAATTCAATTTCAAGACAATCTCCATCATCGTCGTCACCGTTGAAGGCAGTGAAGTCAACATCTGAGCCATCGGTCCAGAAGTAGGCGTTATCCTGGAAGTCAAGAGAACACGTTTACAGGAGCCACATATGAAAAGTATGTTTGTCACAACATAATACGGGCACAAATGACCATTTGATTTTTCATCAACATCACAAAATATGCCATGGCCAGCCAATGAAATACAAAATGAAAACATATTTTTTTCTGTAAACGCCTCAAAAATTTGACAAAATAACCCACTGATAAATAACTAATGTTTTTCCGGGAAAAAAAGCTGTCTTTGCTTCCCCAAAATGCTCCAAAACATTTGGGGGGAAATATTGGGAGCGGGTGGGGTTAGGGTTTATTCGAACGTATTGGTGAGTACGTCTTTTCCAGTATGTTCAAACAGATTTGCCAGTCAAATATATTCCTTCCACATTGGCAGCTCCCCATTTTCCGTCCAATCCATTCAGACTGCGGTCGCGTTTCCAAAAAAAACCAATACATAGCTGATCTTGAACCGAATATGAAAGTCAACCGGTCGGATTCAAAAAAAGGCCAAATGTGGCCCTTGATGAAAACAACAGCTACAGATCACATCCAAAAAGATCCCATCTGGGTGGCGTGAAACATACAAAATCAATATTATAAAATACAGTATAATGTATATAAAAATGTTATATATATATTGTAAATAAATATATTGTAAATATATCATACACAATCCATATTATAAAACAAGATATGAAATCAACCATTTCACCTCAATCGCTTCGTGGAGTCCAAGCCAAACATCAACAGTAGAGTCGGAGGATTGCTTGATCAATTCAAGAATGACAGCATACTCCAAAGCACTGTGTACAGAGGCGAGGTTCCCACCAAGAATGTTGCAGATGCTCTACAAGAAGAAAGAACAAAAGTGCAACATTTCAAAAGGGGTGAAGAAGTTGCGCAAACGTGGCGAGAGACTATTTCCCAAACCTCTGCATCTGCAAACTGCCGCCCCTTTTCTTGGTAAATGTAGCAGCGACAATCCAATTGAGTCCATCCCTTGGGACAGCAATTGTCTAGGAAGAAAAGAGGAACATTTGATAACGACGACATTTTCTCTTGAAGAATCCAGACAGCTACGAACCTTTCTTTTGACTGGCAGGTTTAGACCACTGTGAAGAGAGAAAAAAGCAACAGATTGTTCAAATCAGACATTGTGAAAAGAAATTCAGCAAGCCACTTACAACTCCAGTCAACAGTCCGGTGATTCCGCACAGGAGAATCAGCAAGCGTGGAGCCAGTTCCATCTATAGAATGACCACCAAAAAAAACGTTTAATATCAGCGACACTCATATTAAAATCGATGTAGCAAAAAAAAAAAACACCTTTCAATATCAGTTACACTCTCATATTGAAAAAAGACACGCATATAGTTGATTGAAAAATAGAAAAGTGTGTCATGTTACCTCTACGGTTGCAAGCGTTCGTCCTGAGCAGCGGGATGATAAATGAAGTGCACTCTTTATATAGAGCGCTCTGAGACACTTCTGGAATGAAGACTTGCCAATTAAGTCATCAAAGTAATTAGAAGACACCAATCCCAAATGAGGCTGCTTTATGTAAAGGGTGGTGCCTCGAGAAAAATGTTCCTGAATTAATTATACCCTTGGCTGCCTTCCCATCCCAAGTGTGCTATGACAACGGCGGCACACACCCATCTTTTGTTTCAATCCAATGTTGGACCAGGTAATTCAATTGAGAAGACTTTCGCATTAACCACCGCCGCCGCCGACGATAAGAGATTACGATTGGATTGGCGCAAAAGTCATCTTGATCATTATTGATTGTTTTGTGAACAAAGTTTTTAAAAGTATCGGGACAGCAAGGTCAATTCCGGTTGTGGGTCGATACTGAAGATAGTAGATAGCTATTTGGATTTGGATCCTAAGAGAAAAATTCAGGTGCAGCTTTCGTTTCCTGGTCGTCATATTTCATAAGCACGCCAATGAAATGATGTTTGTGTGGCACAACTTGTTTCTTCAATCAGATGTACCGGTGGCACAGCACAGACGTTTCAAAATGACACTTGAAATGCCTTTCCAATGGGGACTTGAACAAATTGAGCTCCATTTTCTGTGGTGAATCCTGTCCAATCTTTTCTTCAAGATGTGAGTCCGTTCCACTTCCGGTCCAGGGCTGCTCGGCCATGGAAACAAACTTCTCCGATCCAGCCGTCTTGTTTTGATAAGGTCAAGAAGTTCCCCCTGACGTCAGACGGGCGTGTCTACAGCCGGAATGTTTCAATTCGCTAAGCACGGACGAAGCGCCAGAAGCTACATGTGTATGGAAATCACGTTTGATTGTAACTTAAAGTTGAATAACTATTGCAATGTCAAAATATACGGACAAGCGTTCAAAAGTGTGGCTATGAGTGCTTTTCATGAAAACTAACATCATTGCACGGGGGCTTTCAAGTAGGGGCGTAACGATTCATCGATACACATCGATTAATCGATATAATGCTCTACGATTTATTGGCATCGATGCTAAACGTAAACATCGATTTATATCGCCGTCAGTGTTAAAATGCGCACTTTGTATACTGCAATACTCTTGTCATTTCCTAAATAAAGCGTTTGCAGTACCTTGTTGATTTTGCGTATGAATTGTTACAAATCAGGAGATTGTTCTATATTTTTTATTTGAAAAATATATATATATATCGATCGTAGAGCACTATATCGCGATATATCGTGAATGAATCGCAGCAGGCTTTAAGATATCGGCAAATATCGTATCGTAGTTCTTTGTATCGATATGATATCGTATCGTGGCAAAAGCCGCGAGTTACACCCCTACTTTCAAGGGGTTCCTAATCCTCCATTAGCCTTCGAAGACAATTAGCAAACACAGGCGGGATGGTTGCTAGAAATGGGTTTTTGGACACTTGGATCGCATCTTGATGTAAAGAACATGACATGGAAGACGCAATTCTAAACTTGATATTTCTCTCTCGGCCTGAAACGCAAGTGTCTTCAATTGACAGTCCAAGTTGTCCGAATGCTTTTGGAGGCGCTTTTAGAGGAGGATTCGGTACACGGCAACGGAGAGCAAAAGCTTATTTGACACCGTCGATTTGCGCGGACCGTCATAATTGGTGGCAAGAAATCAGGACTGGAATAACAAGATGATATTCATTCTTGCGTAGACACGCTATTGCGCTCAGGTCAATACGTAGGGCAAAGCCTTTTCCGTTTGACGACAACTACGCCAAATGGAATGGTTAAATAAACATACGGTACATGGGGGATGGAAATATTTCTTTCCATATGTGCCAGTACCTGAACTGCTTGCCAGCCAATGGCAGGGCCGCACAGAGACAAACAACCATGAACACCAAGCGTGTCTTTGAGATAGATGTGGGAGTGCACGGGGGTGAGCCACACAGGCACAAGGAGAACATGCAAACTAAAATCCAACCTGTAACCTCGGACGGACGGACGGACGTGCTAACCAGTCTGCCACCGTACCAACTTTGAGAGCCTTTGTGAAATATTGCGCCGATAGTTCGATACAGCCTCTTTTATGTATTCATTATTGAGTCAGGCAAGGAAAATATTTGCTTGAAATCGGGACGGGACTAGATAAGCAGTATTGCTTCACTTTTCGACGTCAGTCCAAGAAATGAAGTTGTAATGAATGGTGACTAGGTTCAAAGCAAATGTTTTTGGTTTGTTTTTTTAACACCAACTCAGGCTAGTAAGCTTTGTTACCCAATCCCATGAGAATGAAATGAATGAATGACAATTCTTAAGCACCATACGATTGTAGTGGGAGGAATCCCAACAATCTTATATGCCGCACCAGCTACGGCTAGCTAGCCACAATGCAGCTAAACACCCCTCAGTCAGACTCCATGGCGGCAAATAAGCAATACTGTACTCCGGCCAAGTATCCGGATGAAGCGAAAGGAATGCCAAAGCACAATTAACTTCATTAAGATGCCGATGATAATCACCGTTTATGACATCATTGTGGTATGGAGTGCTTGGGTGATTTTCCACTCAAGTTTGGCTGAAATGGTGTCAAAGCAGAAATATTGAATTTTCAACAGCAAAATCGCAGGAAATTTCTGGGAAGGAAATTAGAAACGGTAACGTATACGCAGAGCTAAACGAATGAAGTTCGGGGTCGGTGGACACCAGCTGGGAAGAGGCTTAAATGGTTTCTATTTCATTGATTCATATTTATCATTTTAGTTTGAGTTCATTTTAGCTTGTTTTATTAAAGTCAATTTTGCATTTTTCATCAAATGATTTGATGCAATAAACACTGTGAATTTAAGACCTGTGGATTGCATCAAAGGGTGAGCTGACTGGTTTTATTGTTAAGAACACGCTCGCTTCAAGTCCCTGGGATGAATGCCACTAATTGCTGCTCTTGACGTGACGTTTGAATGATTATCCAAACAGCTAAACCTTTTCATGTTTTAATCCAAAAGGTTAGTTTTCTTTTCAAAACACAAAACATACAAAGAGCAGACGTCCTAAAAGGAAGCAACTTTTACGACACCAATGAAAGTGATGTTATTTGAAGACATGAATTCATTTGGAGAATTAATCATTGTGTGCGTTGTCAAGATCAAAGTAGTTCTTCCGTCTCGCACAAACAAACCTCATTCTTTTTTCTATATATTATTGTCGCTGGTTGCCAGACAATTCTAAGTCAGTCAGTCGGTGGATCCGACCGGTTGAGCTATCGTCACTCGCCGGCGCCGCATCTGTTGTGGAAAAGCTGCTCCACCACCGACGAGTCAGCCAGTGTGGAAATATCGCCAAGATCCCGCTCACCGCCGGCGATCTTGCGCAGCACGCGTCGCATGATCTTGCCTGATATTTCGGAGAGGAGGACACAAAAGACGCATTGGCCACTTTCAATATCTGCTCTTCTGGGAAATTGGACACCCAGCCATTGAAACTTCTTTTTTGATGTATCTGGCAAACTTGGGCAGCAGAAATTCTTTCTTTTCATTCATTTTGAAGGAAGGTTTTCACTTTCAAAACATTGAGTGCGTACCTGATCTGGTCTTGGGGAGCGCTGGAGCATCCTGAATGAAGTCGGGTGTGGCGATGGCGCCGATCTTTTCACGCACTGGTGACCAACAAAGGCACAAAAGGCTTCACAATAGAGCAATTGGGCACTTTTCTTCTGCCTCTAGTCTTCTGTTAAAAGACTTTTCACACAACTTATGTTCTTCTAAAATATGGGGGGTAGCAGTAAAAACACCGAATTGAATAAGTCTGTTATTTGATCTATAATAATACATCTGACATACTTGATTTGACCTCAGACTTATGAGGCAAGTCAAGAAAATATAAACATGTATCCTCTTTGGTTATGCAGATTGCACTTTTGTTTTGCCCCTATTTTTTTTTTATAATAACAAAAAAAAAAAAATCTGAAATAAAATTGGATATTTGCTAGTGGCCTTTTATTGTGGGCTCCCTGAAGCACACAGTAAGCTATCACAGATTTAAAAAAAATTGAGAATCATTTTTGAGACAAATATTTTAAGTGTATAAAAAAAGAATTTCGAGTTCAAGTAAAAAAAAGGTAACAAAAGTGCTTATGAAAAAAATGGGCGCTAAATCCTGAAAACACCACAGAAAGTATTTGACTGAAGCCACCTTGTTTTTTGAGCTGGGCCTCCAGCGTGCGATTGTAGTTGACACCGTCGCGTAACGTCACAAAGCAGTAGAGACTTTCTCCTTTGACGGGATGTGGCCGACCCACCACGGCGGCCTCGGCGACGGCCTCGTGCCCCACCAACGCTGACTCCACCTCCGCTGTGCTCAGCAAATGACCTGCAAAAAGCCAGTCAGGTAAGGATGGCCATCAAATTGAAAAGGGGGATCTTTATGGCGAATGAACATCTCACCTGAGACGTTGAGCATGTCGTCTATCCTCCCGGTGATCCAGTAGTATCCGTCTTTGTCTCTACGGCAGCCTGCGGATAGAGGGGGGAAAAAAACAAAACAAACATCGGCATCATCAGCACACCCATGCGTTGCTGCTGCATCCTCTCACCATCTCCAGTCACGTAGTATCCCGGGAACTTCTTGAAGTAGGTGCTTTCAAATCTCGCGTGGTTCCCAAACACCGTCCTCATCACGCCAGGCCACGGCTGCTTGAACACCTGTTTGGGTCAAGGCGTCACGTGGCCGAGCTTTGCGTTCGTGTCCACGCCGACGCTTCCTACCAGATAACCTTCACTCGTCCCCTCCAGCTCCTCGCCGGACTCGTTCAAGATGGCCGGCACCACGCCGAAGAACGGAAACGTCTGAAAAAGACAACTTTCTTAAAAGGATGTGTGAAAATGTGTCAAGCACCAGAGGGCACAACCAAACGAGGAGTCTGCTATTTTACGATGAAGCAGCCATCTGAGGTGATTTCCAGGCTGTCGAAATTCTACCCAGATAGCTTCCCAGCGACTTACAGCAGAGCCTGGCTTCATGGGCGTGGCTGCCGGCAGAGGCGTCATCACGTGTCCGCCCTGGAAGACACAAAGCGCGGTCACGCGGACGTGTCCAGTAGGGGGCGTCGAGCAAACTCACCGTCTCCGTCTGCCAGAACGTGTCAACGATGGGACATCTGCCGTCTCCCACGACCGTGAAGTACCAGTGCCAGGCCTCGGGGTTGATGGGCTCTCCGACTGTGCCTAAAACCTTCAGAGAGTCTCGCTTGTACCTGCGCACAACAGATAGATAGATCTTTATTTGTCATCGGAACATGTAACACACACACACACACACGGACAAATGTCAACCTGAAGATGACAAAAGGGACATGAAGTCGACTCACTTTTGCACCGGCTCGCTGCCGTACTTCATCAGCATCCTGATGGCGGTGGGGGCCGTGTAGAATTTGCTCACGTGGTATTTGTCCACAATCTCCCAAATGCGGCTCACGTCCGGATACGTCGGAAGACCCTCAAACTGAAACGGGCACATTTGCAACATGGCGTTAAGCTCCATCGCGTAACTTTGCCCGAGTGCAGCACGAGCTCCCCCCCCCCCCATGCTGCACTCACCAAAACGCTGGTGGCGCCGTTAGCCAGCGGCCCGTAGGTTATGTACGAGTGTCCGGTGATCCAGCCGATGTCGGCCGTGCACCAGTAAATGTCGTCAGGCCGATGGTCAAACACCAGCTTGAAGGTGGCGGCGGTGTAGAGCATGTAGCCGCTGACGGTGTGAAGGACACCCTGCAGAGGAGCGCCGCATAAACAGGAGCAGGATAAGACATTGAGTTGATGAGTCAAACCCATATTGGGTCACAATATGGTCTTGTCAAGCATGTTCTGCTTTCCCTCAAATGTGTTTTTATAGTTACTCCGCCATTGCCATCCGTTGTCATGCCAGGTGGCTCACTCTACCTTGGGCTTGCCTGTGGAGCCGCTCGTGTAGAGGATGAAGAGAGGATCTTCAGACGCGCACCACTCCGGTTCACACTCGTCCGACGAGTCAGCCATCAAAGCGTGCCAACATTTGTCCACTTGCGGGTTCCACGGCACCTTGCCATGAGGATTCCAAAGTTACAAATAATGAAGAAGAAAATTTGCAACAAAAGTCAAATTCCAAACGTTAGCCAGTCAAAAGGCGCAGGAAACGATTCATCGGCATGAGCTGAAGGAAAACAAGTTATGCATTGATATTGGAATGCCTCGATACTGTGAGGGTGCTATGCTACCGGAACGTGCAGTGCCGGAAAAGATCGCAACAGTTGAGTCGATATTTTGGAGAGGAAAAAAACTTCAGCTCGTTAAAAACTTGCAGATTAAAAAATAGGAACTGACGGGAAATGAAATTGGCCTTCAGTGGTTCAAGCTCTGATGCCTTGACCAACCTTTTTGAATCAATGATGATACTTTTGGGTTCATCATTCAATCGGGCTTCATCGGGAATATCTGATTTGGCAGCATGAACGGACGACGTCAAAAATCATAAGTACCGTAATTTTCGGACTATAAATCGCACCGGAGTATAAATCGCACCAGCCATACAATGCCCAAAAAAGTGAAAAAAAGAAACATATATGTATATAAGTCGCTCCTGAGTATAAGTCGCCCCCCCCCCACCCAAACTATGGACGCGACTTATAGTCGGAAAATTACGGTAAACAAAACGTGTACAAAGATAGTGAGAGCAATGGTGACAGCAGCTTGTGGGTAAAGTACAATCGTGCACGGTCAATGTTGTCCTCGTACAAACGGAAAAGTGTTGCGCAGAGAACAAACCCAGGCTATGCAACAACAAAAAGCTCAACTAAGTTGGTAACCAATGATCTTCATGCTGATCAAAACAAATTGGTGAGGAGGGAGTGCGCTGAGTGACGACAAAGAGAAGAAGAGTGTTAGTTTATTCCAAAAGTCAACAGACATCGGAGAACTTGAACAACAGGTTCTGACTTTGGAGGCAAAAGTAGCTTTGCTTTTAATTAACGCTAGAGTTGTGTTGAAATAATACATTACGTTTTAGTTGAGCCCTTTTGGAATTACGCCCATCTCTATAGTTCCAATCATTTCTGAAGTGAGCAAGCAGAGACATTTTCATGTTCTCAGATGTTTGTGCTTACCGACTATTCTACGAACAAACTGCTGTGATTGGGTAAAAACAACAAAACTCGGATTGTTTTTTTGTTGTTGTTGGTTTTGGTGCACAATGCTAAGCCCGAGGATGGATGTCAATATAGCTGTTGATCTCTTTGGATTTGAGAAAGGAGGAAATGGTGAGGATCCCAAAAAGGGCCACCACGATGTTCATCCCTTAATGTCAACACAAATGACATTTGAAGCTTGATTGTGTTTACCCTTCAGCAGTGTTGTTTTTTTTTAAAGAGTCAACCTGGAAGCAAAAAGAAATGGTGCGGCCAGGCTTTTGGCTGGAAGGAAGATAAGTACCTGCGGAACAGGACGAGTTTTTCTTACTCTGCCTGTTTCTGTCTCCTGCTGGACGAAGGAGAAACAGCAAGCGTGACCGTGAAGGGGGAGGGAGGGGTTCTTTTCAAAATGAAAACAATATGACCACGTCGAACCTGCTTTAAGAGGTCAAAAAGTTCAACTATAGTTAAGGATCAAATGTAAAATGTCACATCAGAAAAACAGATCATTACAGTGAGCGCCACCTTGTACTATTAACAGTTTCAATTTCTTTTTCGACATGGATGACAACCGAATCAATAACAAAGCAACCCAAAAAAAAAAAATAGAGCTCACCTGGAGGTCAGGACATGGCCGTTTGGCAGGGGGAGACTTAAGGGAAATCTCTTGTGCTTCTTTGGATAAATGTTTCAATACGATGCATCTCTCAAGTGAGAATCCTCTGGACACAAAGAGAGAAAAAGAATCTTTTTCCGATTCTTGATCGTTGTGAAGAGGCAGGCGTTCATACGATAGAATAGACACGCGTGCCCAAAAATGTTTTTGTTACCAGACGATCAAATTGATTTGCCGGCACAAAGCACTCGCAAATATGGTCATAAATGTGCATGCATGAGTGCAAAGTACTTGTCTGTGCATTTCTGCAGAGCTTCATCCGCTAAGAGTTTCAGGTTGATCAGCTTATCCCCTCGGTAGAAGCCGTCTGAAGGCGGATGGATGGCAAGCACACGCACACAAAAAAAAAAACATTTGAAAACATTGGGGTGGGGAATCACAGTCAATATTAATAAATGACAAAACAGCCTCTTTGAAGGGATCCAGTGGGTCAAAAAAGAAAATCCTCTTTAAATGACATATTAACATTTAATATGATATAGATTTTGCCATGCTAACAATGTAAAGCCCAAGTATAAATATACAGCTTATATATATATATATATCCCATTTATGTCTAAACTGGCAGTGCAATATTGCACTCTGCAAATTGAATTTGTTTGCTCACTAAAATGAAGGCATTGATATTGCATGCATCAAAATGAACGCTTGAAAGAATCCATCAATGACATGATTTACTTGACGCTGACATGTTGAGAAGAATGACAATGACGCATGTGAAGTCACCTGCGGTGATAAGCAGCGAACACTGCGAGTCCACAATCCTGTCACACAACGACTCGGCAGAGAAACCTGCAAACTATCAGAAGACGTGGGTTTCCCGTCCGCGCGCTCCCACCGGCGCGGCGCTCCCCCGCTCCCGACGTACCACGATGGAGTGGACGGCTCCGATGCGAGCGCAGGCCAACATGGCCACCACTAGCTCCACCACCATGGGCATGTAAATTGCGACGCGGTCTCCTTTCTTCACACCTGCCCAACGAACACAGAGGTACAAGTAAATGAGTGGCAGGCTCAGCTCGTTGCGGTGGGGCTTGTTCAAAGTGTGCTAGCTATACCCTGTGACTTCAGAACGTTAGCAAAGCGACAGACACTGGTCAGCAGCTCTCTGTAGGTCACCGTCAGCTCATCGCCGGGCTCGTTGCCTTCCCTGCCAAAATACACACACGTAGAAGAAAAAGAGAAAAAAGGCCTTCATTCGTTTCAGCTGTGTTTTTTTTTTTGAGGGTTAGTCAAGCAAGATGCATGAGTGGTTGGAACATCTGCCACTTTTGAAAATCTGTTTGCAGGCGTAACTTGTGAGGGAGGGGGTGGTCAAGGAAAGAGGCTGACGGGGATCCCTTCTCAAACAAACCATCATTTAAGGCTGCAACTACCGTTTTTTTCCGTGTATAATGCGCCCCCATGTATAATACGCACCCTAAAAATGGCATGTTGATGCTGGAAAAAAGCCTGTACCCATGTATAATACGCACCCAATTTTTATGATTTAAACTTTTTATTTTTTAAAAAGTCCCAATGATCGTCACACACGCAGGGAGGCAATGGGTCTCATTTTTATAGTCTTTGGTATGGTCTTAACTAGGCTGGATGTAATTTTTTTTTTGTTGGCGTTGATTTCTCCGACTGCCCGTAAAGGCACCACCGCGGTCAGTGCGGACATGTGAAAAAGGCGTGCGGACGTGAAAAAGGCGGCTCTGTATGGGAGAGACGTTGAAGAGGGATATAAAAACACCCTTGGAAACCAAAACTTGCCCCTCGTCGTGACTCGGAGCCGCAACAAATGTTTCGGATTTGTGTAGAGTACATTGTGACAGCAAACGAGCAGGTGATCGAGCAAGCGTCTGATACGAGAGCATTGCGGTCGTATGGACCATGATTTTCTTAAAAAAAAAAAAAAAAAAATTGTTTTTTTTTTTTAAATTGTACCCATGTATAATGCGCACCCCAGATTTTAGGACAATAAATTAGTTAAATTTTGCGCATTATACACGGGAAAAAACGGTAATCATTATTGTTGCAATACAGGTGCTGAGTGATTTGGTTTTGAATTCTTCTTTGAAATAGAAATATTTGTACAAATCAGGACAATGCCGTGGGGGGAAAAAGAGGGTCAGTGCAGCAGAAGGGCTCGCTTGAAAATCACGCAGAGAAACCATTCTGTCTAGCCACGCACTTGGTGGCCACTCCAGCGAGCCAAATATTTGTCCACAAATATCCAAATGTCCACTCTGCGTAACATGTCCCCTTTAAGGCTGAGTTTCCGATGCGATAAAGAAGACAACGAGGCTGTAAAACACGTGTCGACCGAGCGTTATCAGTCGCGTCGCCATATCTGAAGAAAAATCACCTCACCCAACAATGAGGAAATTGACTTTCCATTCTTGCCGCTTATAGTTCAGTCACATATGCATAAACAGCATAGAAAAAAATGTATTTTTCTGTGCTTATTTGTGGATCATTGAGGAGTTTTTTTTTACTAAATATTTCTTTCGAAAGAATTGCTGAAAAGAACAAAGTGTTTATCGCTGTTAGCCCTTGGAGAAGGATTCACATAACAATCTGTCTGACCACGCAAAAAATGAAAGTAGTGTTTCAGTGGCATTATTTGA
The DNA here is from genome assembly GCF_033458585.1 of Syngnathus typhle. NCBI lineage: Eukaryota > Metazoa > Chordata > Actinopteri > Syngnathiformes > Syngnathidae > Syngnathus > Syngnathus typhle. Next base: position 890,948 of record NC_083739.1, read on the forward strand.
AGCAGTCCCTTTGTAGATTCGACTATATTGAAAGACATTTTTCCCTTAGTTGATCACACTATATTTAAAGAGATTTTGGGGGGAAATTGAGGTCACTGCATAGGCTTCACATCACTTTTTCCGAATGTAGCTGTTGCTCTCCCATGTTCTCCCTTGCTGCCCTTTTTGCACTATTTACATGCAAACAATAACCAGGGTCATTTTTGAAATGTTCCCCTTTCAGACCTGTTTTCACATGTGCGCACCTTCATGCTCTGTTGTTGGGCAAACACATTTATCAAAAAATAAAATAAAAAAAGAGATCCACCTATCAATATATCCTTAGGTGACATCATGTTTGACATCACACTCGACAATGTATTGGATATTAATTGATTTTTTTTTTTGATAAGGAGACGTCCCAATTATAAGTGGTCTGTGCTTCTTCGTGGATTTTTGATCCAAAATGGCAGTGAGGTTTTATTAAGGTGTCTGGGAACTCTTAACACCCGAGAACTATTACACTCTGGTAAACAACTTTTCAAGACTTAATGATGGAGCTTATGCAGAACAGGTTTCAATTGCCGACTGACCAGTAGAAGGCCACTTTGTCGCCGAGCTTTCTGTCTCGAACGTTGCGGTCGAGCACGTTGTAGCAGATGTTGGTGGATGCGCCCTCCATGCACTTGATGAAGATGTCTCCTTTGGTCGTGTCAAAGTTGTAGTCCAAGAAACGACCTGTGTGTTTGGTCTTCCAGAAGAAGTCCTTGGCCATGTCCCCCCAGAACTCTGCGGGTCGACAAGACACAATGCCGAGAGGTGCTAGGTGGGTCTTACTTGCCTTTTGAAGGAACGCGAGAGGAAACATTCCTCAATCGTTGCACTACGCATTGCATCCGCTGACAAGTCATCGATGCAAGGGATAGGCAATTGATTGATTTGATCGGTCGCACCTTCGAACGATTACGTTTTCATTGAACGCAACATGCATGTTTTTGCAATGCAAACAGACAAAGTTCGCAAAGTAAGGCCAGATCACAGATTCTAACACTCTTAAATTCATTGAAAGGATTGCAAGCAATTGCACTGCCCAAGACATGATCAATCAATTTGACACAATCGATCGATCGATCGCAACGTGCGATTGGCTGTCAAACGCGTCACACTTACTGTCAGGGTCCTCAATGGACTGCATGTACATTTCCTTAAATGTGTCAAAGGTGGGGACGTGGGCCCCCCTCCGCATCTCCTCAGCCGCGTGAAAGACGTCGTCCTCGGGCGCCTTGTCGGGAATCATATTCAGATGTCGCGTTGGCTGCTACGAAGCACAAGTAAATCACTGCGAGCAGAGCAGGGGCGAGAGCGTAGCTGCAAGACTCCACTGGTTTTCTCCCACGAGTGTTGTTATCTATATAAAAAGGGGGGAAAATAGGATCCTTTGATGGCTTTTGGGTGCTTCAGTGTAGTGATGCTTGAAGAAGAGACAAGGTCCAGAGAAATTTGACTTGGAGGACACAGGCAAGCTAACTAAGCTAACTAGCAAAGAGAGCGGAGACGTGTTTACGCGCCAAGGAAGACGTCCCGTCTTTTTGGGGACGCCAAGATGTTTTCATTTGGTTTTAAAAGACACAGGTAATCCAAAACGGGGCCCAAGAGGAGGAGGAGTGGTGACCGAGTCCTTGAGTGAGCCTTGGCGGTGGCAAAGTCTACTTTCCCCCCTCTTTTGACAAGCACAATGAGTGGCACTGACCTCCGTTCACCCCCGGGCAGCAGCCAATCAGAGGCGTGGTGCCTTCGTCAAGCCACCGCTCAACTCCCAGTAGTCGAATGAAAGTAAGGTTCGCTGTCACAGCCAGCAGCCAATCAACACGCGCGAGGCGTTCAATGACTCATCTGAAAGCTCAGACTTTACACTTTTGCTTCCTTATTGTATATCCAGGATTCACTACTTCGCTAACTTGTAGTTCTCAATTAATAAATCTAATTTCCTGGGTGAATTTATAAAGTGATGTTCCCAAATTCGAGTTACTTCTAGAGAGCGGCCCGTGGAAAAAAATGAGTTTGACACCCCTGCTTTAGTCCATTTCTTTGGATTGTTTCCTCGTTACATTGGCGCCATCTTGTGGAATCTTCAGACACTACTGAAAGAATAACAAGTGGAATGGCATGGGATTCCTATTGGGTTGGACCTCATCACTATTCATCAAGTTAGGACTGCCGTGCACAGATACTTGGCAGAGTACCCCCCACCCCACAACATAGGATGAGAAAATGCGTTGCAAACAGTCTATTTATTTATGAGAAGGCAAAAAAAACACGCAGGCACCGTCTGATTGTGTGCAACATTCACTTGGTTAAAGGCCGTCAAAGCATGAGACTGCTGCACGTCTCAAGGGTTTGGCAGGACTGTCTTGATCGACGCATTCAAATTTTTTTGCACCTTTTTGCCACCCGGACGCTGAAGAAAGTCCTCAGCTGGGGGCTTGGAGGATGACCTCAGATGATACTAATACTATCTTTACACACACACGCACGCACAAACAGTAAAATTACCACACAACATTAAACCTGCTAGAATTCATCGCAACAAATGAAATGGCTGTCGGCTTAGGACTCTTGAGTGGGGGCGGAGACCAAACTGACAGATGGACCCACACCAAAAGAGACCAACGTATCGTATCCAACAGGAAATGAGAATTAGCAGAGTAGATATCCAATCGATTATGGGCCATGGTGCGAAAGACTGGTTTCTTTTGGAATAATTGGACCAGTTGGGAATGTCAAATTGGGAAGGCGACAACCCGCTTTGTGAATTGAGTGACAGCTTCAAATGACATTGAGAGTGGTAGTCAAAGTAAAAGTACGGTACATACAATTACACACACCCACACAGAACCTTCTTACACTCATATGATAGAAACATCAGATTTTACTGACAGAAGAGTTGGGAGTCCGGCGGCTGCATCGCTGGGCCGCTCGCACGAGACTTGAGCGGATTCGTCCAAAATCGGTCACGCCGACGACGTTTGGAGGGGTGGGGGGGAGAGAGAAAAAAAAACAGCTCGTGATCTCCCGATGCTAAAACTCCTCCTGCTCTTCGGCATCTGGTATCTCAAAGCCCTCCTGGAGAAAGCCAGAGAGTGTCGAATGAATACAAACAAACAGAAATCGATGATCCACACACGTCGAGTGTTATTATGCAAATGCATTTTGCTATCGAGACTGCTGCAAGAACTAATCTGCCAGAATTCACCCCTTTTTATCCATCTCAGCGGGCGACCATTTTGCCAGTTGGCAACCGTGATGTCATTTTCGGCAAGTGGCAAAATGGCCGGCCCCTTAGATGGATAAAAACATCTGGATTTTGCCTGTTTAATTCACATTCCACAAACACAGTATCAATCAGAATACAGGAATGGAGCTTGACTTCCCCTTTGATATTTTGCGAACTACGTAATATAAGATATGGGTGTCCACGGTCCCCCTCTCGTGGCCTCACTGTTTTGCAGATTTTCTGGGGCGTCATCCTATGATGCTTTTATTTATTTTCCCGCATAGGAATGGAAAATGCCAAACGCACTTCTATCATGTTTTTGATGAACACCATGGCACTCAAAGCTTTTGACCGAGTCTCCCATTCACGCACGCATTCATAGCCGCAATGTGCTCAGCGGTAACTCATGCTTGTACCGTTTCCATCTGGACTGCCCGACGCAACGCACTGTGCCCCCGTTCGGAGGAGCGCCGACAGACAGCGCACACTAGCACTCTGTTTTGGGTGTACTCTGAACAAACAACATTCTGTTCCGACACGCAAAATGTTGCAATATTTGCACTTTGCGAACCATTGCACAAAATCAAAATGGTCTTTGGAATTTGCCTTTCTCCACCTTGTCCACTGGGATGATCTGAAAGAGGAGTCAGTCCGTATGAGACAGATAGTAAACAACTGTGTTCAGCGGGGGAGGGGCTTTAAGTCACCCAACCGCAGTAGGATGATGCAACGTCATCAAATTACTAGGTTTAAGTTTTTGTTCAAGTTTGTCTTCGAAGACTTAACTGTAATCCGACATCTTTAGCCGAAGATGCCATCCTGGTAGTTGAATGCACACCTTGCTGATGTTATTGTTCAAAGTGAATTAAGTTGACGTGACTACTTCCGCCGGCATCATAAGAGAAGAAATGATAAGAACGCAGCAGCTGCTTGAAGTCGCAAGTACTCGTCCATTGTCGGGAGGAGGAGCAAACTCCTCGCGCAGTCTGCCGATATTTTATTTTTTTTTTTTTAAATATATTGTGCTAACTCTAACTCATTCAAAAATAATACTTTTTTTTTTTTTTTAAGAAAATAAATAAATAAATAAATAAATCCCACCCGATGCCGAAATATTTTATATATATTCTGCGGCCCGACTAACTCCTTCAAAAATAATTAGGGACAGGTTAAAAAAAAAAAAAGAGAGAGACTCACATCTACAGCGTAGAGGATTTCCACAATCCTCTGCAGTGCGGGGTCGCCCTGGCCTTCATTCTCCTGGCAAATAAGCTCAATGTTCCGCAGCTTCCCAAAGTAAAAGTCTCTCTCCTTCTCGATGTCCTGAACCGTACACCTGAGTTCCTCCAGCTGCACGTCGGCACACAAGCATCATCACAGTCACATACCGCGCGGGAGCAACACCAAAAATTTAGACAACTCTTTTTTTTTTTTTTTTTTACTTCTGACTGGATCTCCGCCCCCTCCTTGTTGGCGGTGGCACTTGCGGACTTCTTGGCGTTGATGGGCACCACTTTAGGGGCGACTTTGGCAACCGGTGGCCTCTGAGGAGCTGAGGAGAACAACGAAAAATGAGACGGACCAGGAGAGTAAAAAAAAAACCTGACGATGTGTTTGACAAGCGGGACGCCTACTCCGGCTGATGGCCTTCTTTGGGGGCTTGTTGAGGGCCGACATGGCGGCGTTGGGTGGAGTTGGCGCCTCTTGGCCCTTCCTGGCCTCCACCGGGTCATACTCGCTCTCGCAGTAGTTGGCATCAAAGAACTTTTTGAACCATTGCACAAACTCAAAGTTGTCTTGGAACTTGCCCTTCACCAGCTTGTCCACTGGTATGATCTGAAAGAGGAACATTTCTACAGAACACCTCCCCTCAAATATTGGGCGCGCCTCTGGGAAAGAGTCGACTTACTTTGTCGATGTTCATTTTCTTGAAGGCGAACTGGAGGAGCTTATAGTTGTGGATGTACTCGTGCTCCAGCTTGGCGCCAAATTTCACTTTTTTCACGGGCACAGAGCCCGGGAACAACATGTCCATGAACTGACAGTAGGCGGCACCTGCACAAACAAATAGTCGTGCTTTGAGATATTAGGCCTTGAAGTTGTTCCGTGACCACGCTCGGCGCCTCGCAAATTATTGTCATCCACTGGGGAAATGCTGGCCACGCAGCCGCCATCGGTACGACAAATAACGCTTGGAGGCGGTCTCACCTGAACACAACATCTCGATCTTGGTGAGGTTCATCTGCAGCGAGTCGTTGATCCACACGAGCATGTCGTGGCGACTCAAGTTTTCGCTGGTCACCGAGGTGGAGTAGACGTTCACAGCCATTGTTTGTTCGTCGGCAGATCCCTGGAGGGCAAACATGGGAACTGTCAAATTACAATTGCTAACACCGTTCCTCCTCCGCCGACGTTAGCACCGCGAATAACCACGGTGGTCAGATAGTTCCTACTCGGTCTACTAAACAAACAAACAAAGAGACATCCTTTCCTATTTTTTTTTTTAATGTGATATAATTTGTTTATTAAAGACTACAAAATTAGAGAATACTCATTTTTAAGAGGATGAAATCAGAGAGATTTGTACAAAAACAAAGGCTCAAGCGATGAATGGAATATCAGAATGGTTGTTGATTTATTTGCTGATTGATTCATCATCAAATAAGTGATTAATTTAGACACCTTTCAAGATGTTTTGGCGAACCAAAATGATTGGAAAAAAACTGAAAATGAGATGGGCCTTGTAGTCATGTAAGAATACTGCCAGTGTTGGGTAAAATTAAAGCACGACTGCATCATTGGTGACCATATCGACCAGCCCTAATTATCTCGGGGGGAAAAAACAACAACACAAAACAACGAAATAATAAGGTTGTGTAGTTATTTGATGGAGAACAGCACATACACGTTGCATTGCCGCACTGTCACGTCTTGCCTACAAATATGGGCCGGTCCTTCGACAAATGTCTAGAACAAATTAATGATCATTATTATGACACAACTGTAACAATTAGCATGAACTAGCAGGTTATGCCTGTATATTTGGCTCTGTGGCAAATTTGAAAAAGAAACGCTTGGATTTCCCTGACACATAACAGGGCCGCGATGCTAACCGGTTAGCTCGACAATGCTAAACCCTCCCGAGACAGATGACGATTGCCGCCCGCCCGTCCGCCCGAAAATGTTGCTCGGGCTTTACTTTCTGATTGCGAGCAACTTGCGCGGTTGGAATTCTTTTCCACTGAAACCAAGATTTCCTCGTATTATACGTGTGAGTCGAGAGTTGTTATTTTTGTTTTGAATAAACAGGGAAGTGAAACGGACGCGTTTTTCCCCCTGCCTCTAGCCGGCCGCTGTCCACTTCAACAGCAGCTTGACGGCCAGTTGACACGGCCGACGAAGAACCCACCTGGAGTTTGTACTGGTCTATTCTGCTCTGTTATGAGCGGTTCGGTCCAACTCAAGTCCACCGGTAGCGGAAGGTAAAAGAAATCTGAGGAGGTATTTTTTTTTTCTTCCTCTTTATTTCCACTTTCTTCTTTGTCTTCTTTAAATGTTAACGCCAACAGGATGGGATTCATCTTCTGCCACCTAGCGGCGAGAAGGGGCCAAACATACACAAGCTGGTAGGATAGTTTTTAGGATTTTTTCGTTGATTTTTTTAATATTTTCATTTTTGAGGGGCGTTGGGTGTATTTCAGAATATTTCTCTTGTTTTTTTTTCATTTTATTTTTCCAAAAATATTTTCTCAGTTTCTTCACAAAGTTGTGACGTGGCCTCCGGCCCTCTGAGCGACAGGTGGGAAATGGTCCTTAAAACTATTGTAAATTCTAAAAACTTTCATTTGTCATATTTATTGTTGCGTGTTCAGATGCTGTTTGGAAATAGACATTCATACTAAACATTTCTTCAATTAAAAAAAAAAGTAGCATTAGCTTGCCTTTGTTAACCTTGTTGCAATTGATTGTAGTTGTCTAATAATGGCATACAGTAGACACGTTTTGTAGCGACTCTTTACCTTAGAGGTCATTTCTATAGGTTATAAAAAAAAAAAAAAAAATCTCCAAATACATCATTCGCCTTTTTACATGGTGTTCCATTTCTTTTCTGTCTCTTTGGTATCACATTACCCTGCAGACACCCTTCTTCTAACTTTATCCATATATAAATATATTCTTCTGTAAACGTTCTTCCCTGAGGTAAAATAAAAAAGTTAAAAAAAAAAAACTGTTGGCAGTCGACTTAAGCCAATGGTTACACTATTGTCTTGGGCCTTTTGAGATTGTACTAACAAAAATTCACGCCAAGAAACCTTCGAGACTTGAGCCAACATGATTCCCTTTTTTAAAAAAACAAAATACAGAAGCGTCATTCTCTTCAAGGCGAGCTGCTACTCCCCCGGAGGCACATAGGTGGCGGTAGCGGTGGCCGGGCTGGGCGTGAGCTCCTCGCAAGCAAAGTAGTCCTTGAGCGGGGCGAAGAGGTGTCGGATGACGGGAACGCTCCAAGATTTACCTAGGACCTTCTGTCTTTGCTGTCGGTTCATGTTCCTCACATCCGTGTAATGTTTGGGAAAGCCAAAGATCCTGAGAAAGGGTCACAGGCGACGGCAAACTTGAGTCAGGTCGTTGCCACGCATACAACATCAACACACACTGACCGGTTCACAAGCACACATAATCGCACGTGGACACACACACACAAGTAGTTTGTACTTTTCAAGTTCGGTGATCCAGAGAATGTCTTCTTTGCCTTGGTGGAGGACTGGAAGTAGCGTGACATGTTTGCCCTGCTTCAGTGAGTTTGGGTTTGTGGTGATGGTTCTCACTTTGGTAAACTGCACAGAGACACCAAATTTGCAATTCAGCTGATCTGATCAATAGCGGGTCAAACATGAGTTTTACACAATACAACAACCAGTATGGGAAAAATATAAATTGTTCATATGTTAGGACAGCAAAGTTACACAAGCACAGACAATTGTCACTGTGCAAAATTGTTCCAACCCCTGATAGGCGTCACCCCGCTACATAGTTTTCGACAAATTTTTGTGACTAATGAGACATTAGAAGAATGCAGTCGCCTGCAACTGACCCGGGCTTCCCTGCCGAGCTCCAAGCAGTCCTGCAGACTCAACTTGTCACTCTGGGAGGCTGTAATGGGCCTGGAAGACAAAACATCACTCAAATACAAACATCTCAGAGCATGGAATCAATGTCATTCTTTCAAGAAAAGGTTACAATGCTATGATACTGGATTGTTTCATTATTTTCTTCCCAAAATAAAATTGTATTGTATTCTCAAAACGTTGTACTACTACCAAATAAAAGCTAAAACAAAACGTATCTCTCTTTATTGCAACAGTTTCTGAAACAAACGAGAATTTGGTTTTTAGAGTAAAGCCAAAATAGAATCAATCGTATTTTTTTCTACAATAATAATAAAGTACCTGTTATATTATTTCAGGTAGTATCATATCATTGTTTTTGAAAAAATAAATAAAGTTGTACTTTTTTCCCACAATAACAAAGTTGGCCACATTACGAGATTAAAGTCGTTCTATTTGGGGAAAAGGAGATTATCGATTTGTGCCCCCACTTCTAAGCGTCACCTGCTCATCCCCGGGATGTTCCCCCAGAAGTAACGGGCTCTGTGGGCGGGGCTCACTCTGATGGCGTCCACCAGAACCGGGTTGCACTGTCAATCAAGAGAGCGGTGTTGAACTAACATGGAGGGGGGGGGGGGGGGGGGGGGGTTTGTTATGGACGACAGAACGGGAAAGAGAACCTCGAGGAAGCGGCAAATGTTGACTCTGTCGTGTATGTTCATGAAGACGACGTTCTCAAAGAGCCAGAAAAAGGGCCGCTGGTCTTCTTCTCTGGGCTTGAGCATCTGCAGGATGCGGTAGAAGTCGAAGAAGAGCCTGCCTGAACCCTCTGAGGAAAGAAGGAAGGAAGGAGGAGCACACGGTTCAGAAGACGATGAGCTTGTTTGTCTCCCAAAGAAACAATCATCGAGTCGATGGACACACCGTAGAGTCCTTTTCTGATGGGATTAACGATGGAGAGGTCGTTACAGGGGCTTCCGCCGATCAGCAAATCGAAAGGTCCCAACTCGTCTATCTAGAAGGCAAGAATGGACGTCACAATGGAATTGGATGGTCCTCTTGATGTCAAGCATTGTTTATTCGTGCGACCGTACAACTTTCTTGGTGATGCAGCGGGCGTCGCCAACATGGACGATCTTGCCGTCGTGGTTGACGTGCGCGACGGCGATGGAATCTTCGCAAATCTCAGAGGCGATGTAGGTTTGGATCTTAAAGCCGAGGTCCTTCAACACCTGGTACCCTGTGAAAGAGATAAAAAGGTCAAACTTTTTTTGGTTCCTTGAATTGATTTGCATTTTATGAACCCTGCAAATGTGTCCGATCCTTTTGCCGGACCCTGTACGTATTCATGTCGAGTGATTTGAATCAACATGCTGACCCGTCGCAATTCCGTCAAAGAGTGAGAGAACTCGGATGGGTCTTCGTAGGTTAGTGCGGATGGACGGATAAACGCGGTGGGGCTCCTATAGTGGAAGAGGACAGATAACGACAAGCTCAATTACTCTCTGCTGCTATAATTCGGGCCGCAAAGGATATCGGGCCAAGACTCACGAATTCCATGGCGCTGTTGTTGGCAAAGAACTGCTGGACCCGAATGCTCCAGTCCTCTCTGGGAAGGAGGGCACGGTGACCTTGGTGGTTCTGACAGATATAGCAGATCCACGGGTCCACATGCTTGAGCGAGTCAAAGGTCCCGTGGCCCGCCAGGATGTTGAGGCAGTCATTGCAGTAGGATCTTGGACCAGAGACAAAATAGTTGCCGGTGAGAGGTCTTAAAAGTGCGGATGAGGAGGACGCGTGGGGGGGGTACCGGACCTGCAGCAGCCGCCGTTCCCACACAGGATGACCTCCAAGCCGTAGCAGCAGATGGTGCAATAGGACTGATAGCCGTCGTCGTCGTAGCGGTACAAGGTCTCTGTGAAGTTGTTCTGTGGAAAAGCATTGCGGGATTGGATTGATTCAGGTTTTGAGATTAGGCACTCAGTTTAGTTTGTCCTGTGTTGGATTTTCAACTCACATTAATTTAAGACTAAATAAACTTGCTAGACATTGTGTCTAAATATGTCCCACTTCAGTTGCTACTACTTTTTTTCTTCCTCCATTTCTTTTTCTACTTTTTTCAGCGATTGGCAAATACTTTGCCGTCAACACGATTTAAGTTGACGGGTGATCAGCTGGACCAATCCACTGTAGATAACGAGCACCATTTTTCGGCAACCCGTCGAGGCGAAGCTTACTTTGCAGCGCAAGCAGAGACCTCCTTTGAAGAGCGGGTGGAAGGTCTCCACCTCGTCACTCCCGCAACACAAACAGAAGCCTGCGAAAGGAGTAGGAGAAACGTCATTTTATCACAAAGCGCTGGCAAAGATCGATTTTCTTGATGGAACGCACAAACCTTCGATGTCTAGTTTCATGTCCACGATCCTCTCAATTGTTTCCCCTGCGAACGCATAGAAAGATTTGTTCTTAGTGTGCTCATAAAAGACTCAATAGCTAAACTTCAAATGGGTCAGAGGTAGGGCGGCTCCTACTGTATTTGATCATTCAATAAATAATTACAATGACATCATCTATATAGTCTAGTGACTAGACTCTAGTCTATGAAAAAATATGTAAACTCGAATTATAAAAAATATAGGTCAGACCATGAACACGTGTAACTCGTATTATGAATCAAAAACTCACTTCGGCGCGTCTGGTCGGGCTGAGTGTAGGGGTCAATGTTGGACGTGTTGACTTTATTTTGGACTTTGGCAGAAGACCTCCTCTTAGGGACACAATCGGAAGAGTGGTCGCCATACGATGCGGCGGCGGCGGCGGCGGCGCCGCTGCACGGAACGTTTACATCCTTGGACCTCTTCTGACCACCTTTGCCTTTGTCGTGCTCGTCTTTCTCCCGCTTCTCTGCTGAATCGGTTATGGATCGTTTACTGGGGACGCCTTTCTTGCGTTGCTGCTTGGCGGCGCTCGGCGGCGGGCTCTGCGGCAGGCTTCTGGAGGAGACGCGGGACTTTCTCTTTTGAAATTTCTTCTTTTTGGGTCCGTTGTCCGAGTTTGGCGGACCTTCACGAGAAACATGACAATACTTGAGAGTTGCGTGCGGGCAAGCAAAGTGGACGAGCAGTGAGCATAGGAGCTTTACAGTTCTGAGGTTCTGGTTTTGAATGTCCTGGTGTGGAGTTTGCGCGTGTTCTCCATGCTTCCCTCGTCGTCCCGCTTCCTGCCACATGGACAAGTTGTCCATTTGGAGGTGTGGATTTGAATACGAATGCTCGTTTGTCTGTATGGGCCTTGCGACTCAGCTAAATTAATTGTGATTGACTTCTACACACATTTGACTTGAGCATGATGTCGTTATTGAAAGTTGCTATCAAAACAAGTGTTGCCATGGCATGTTTTGGTGTTAAAAGACGCACGCTCGTACCACTCCCGCAGGCCGCAGCGTCGGACATGTCGACGTCATCGTTGTTGTCATCGTTGTTGTCTTCTTTCTCATCGTCGCTGCTCAGCACATAGATGAACTCCGGCGGAGCTATAGTTGCAGCCGGGACAGCTGCAAATAGACAAGTGACCTTTTATTGACGTTTCCTCATTTCTGTTAAGGAGGCTACAATGTAAATGTGATGTTCCGATTCTTTCGAAAATGTTTGGATTGGTCTACGTTGCTGTAGACGGAACCTTTGTCTTACATTTTGGCTGGAAAGGTTTCCTGATGTGAAACTCCTCTGTGACGTCAATCTCATCTATGTAAAAATAACAAAACACACATTAGTTTAATCATTGTCACAATATTAGGATAAAATGAACTCAGGGAAAACAATAATTTGTGTTTTCAAAATAATTGTTCCAATATTAAAGTGATTTTTCAAGAAAAAAAAATCTCAATTTTACAAAACTAAATTGAAATGCTATGTTTGTAGTGTTTTGTTCTTACACAATACAGATGTGTTTTTTGATAGAATCAAAGATTTACTATCTATTTCTGAAGAAAAAATGATAAGATTTAGGTTGTATTCATCTAGAAAATGTCTTATTTTCACAAGATTAAAATTATTTTGAAAGGGAAAATGAGATCTAAGTCATGTGTTATTAAAAACAAAAAAACTTACAAGACTGAAATGTTCTTTTTTCTGGAGGAAAAAAGTCTTACTCTTGTAAGATTCTCCCAGAAAAGATGGAACCGTTTTTATTCATTTAATATTATTCTGAAAATATTCCCAAAACATTAGAAATGTACTTGCTGAAACCAAAATGTTCACTCTTTACGGATATCAAATAAAATGGTGACTATTACTTTTTCTGGGGCGCATAATATTTGTGCTGGTTTGAAGAAATGAAAGAAAAAGTCCCACCAGATGAATGGTCCGTGTAACCTGAGGAGTCTGAATCACACAAGTCCCATGTGACATTTTCATGCTGTTGTTGCTGGGTCTTGACCAGCAGTTTGTGCGTTGGAGGTAACGCTTTGGATGTTTCTTCTTCTCGACTGCCCGACAGAACCCAGGCATCAGTGTGAACCTTCAACAGGAAAACAGTGTTTGGACATTATTGTCATTAACTTTTTGCAGGGACATCATGGGAGAGGACAAGCTGTTGTTTTGGGGATGTGGGAGGAAAACAGAGTGCCCGGAGAAAACCCACGCAGGCACGGAGAGAACATGCAAACTCCACACAGGGATGGAATCAAACCTGCACCCTCTGAGTTGTGAGGCGGACGTGCCACGAGCCGCCTTGTTTCCATAAATATTCTCAAAATTATTTTATCTCTGTGACTGATGACAAAATGAAAAGGTAGCCCCCCACCCCAAAAAAAATAACGCGAGTCCTGGTTTTTCTGTACAGTAATCTCTCATTTATCATAGATAATTGGTTCCAAACCAAGTGAAAGCCCCAAAGTAGGGTCACCCTCTCATCTGTACATTTTTTGCGTGTCAATAAATGTATATGAAACCACCTAAGAGCATATGTTATTATTAGAACATTAAATAATAGTTTCAAACATGTAAATAATACATTAATAGTATAAATAACACAGAAAATATTGTATAAATATCAAAAATGTAAATATTATACGCATGTGTGGGTGTAACATATGTAGATGTGACGTTCTGTTGTTACCCTTGATTAAATAGGGACCTCTAGTGGTCACAAGTTACCATAGCAGCGCTATGCACCTTTTGTAGATGTATATGTAGATGTAGTTAAAGTATACATACTGTAAATATGATTTTAGGACTTTTATTATTATTATAACAACTGCAACACTGCAAATATGTGTTTAGAACTGTTATTATAACAACTTTTTTTGGGCTGGAAAATATCCGCGATGCAGTGAAGTCACCGTAAACGAACCATGAAGTAGCGAGGGATCAATGTGTTTTCATACAAAGGTTAACAAGCGCCATCTGGGTATTTCTAGGTTCGTTTCCAGAAAAGACTTACAAATAAGTAATCAATATACATGCACCATACATTTTAAAAACAATAAATTAATGTATGTACATTAAGGAAACAAATTTGTCCGTGGATTATTATAACTGTTTATCCACACACCAGCATTTCATGAAGCGTTCTTCGCGGAAAGGGAAAGTTGAAGACCGGAAGTCATAGTACCGGAAGTCAGTTTCTCGGCCAATCACATTAAGGCGGGCAGCAAAGTAACCAATAGAATCAATAAGATTACGCGCTTTATGGGTTCTGATTCGGAGTCAGATTCCATTCGTGTTTGCAAACAATGTGAAGTAGTTAATCTGAGCTCAAATCAGATGTTGTCGACGCCAAAAGACACCATGGCGAAAAGCGCAAGAGTGAAAGAATGTCGATCCAAACAACGCCGCAAAACAAACTTATAACTATTCAATTCTGTCAGCAAACTTGGCTAACAAGCGCATAAGACGCATTTCAACTAAACGTGACACAGTTTGCAAACGAAATGGGATAAAAACAAACGTTCGAAACGATCTTGATCAACAAGCGTCATTTACAGAATATCAAATTAACATGCTTAAGTAATGGTGTAAAATGTCGCTAGTCGCTCAAGGAAATAAAGTGACTCCCCTTGCCAAGAACGTTTATCTTGTGGGTATTGAAGTTATTCATTTACGCAACACAAAAATAATTCAAATATGCAACTATTCTGGTTTAGTTGTTGATGCGGTTGTTTTGTAATGCACGAAATCAAATGCGGTTGGCAACATGGCCACTTTTCAACAAACATGACGAAAATGCATGTTAGCGTACTTACCATGGCCGCTTCTCACCGCGTGGACTGGACATTTAAACCAGCACAAAGCTGAGGAGGCCTGAATAGGTGGGAGGCTTGAGGAGGTGGGAGGCCCCGGCCCCGGCCCCGGGCCCGGGCCCCACCTCCACACCCCTCCGCCAACCACCCGTCGAGTTTAGTATCTGTTGTAAATTGTGTTTTCGCCATTTCTCTCACCTCCACGAAAATGTCTTCGCCCTTTGTCGTTATAAAATGTCATAATTAACCATCAGTTCTGACTTTATGGTCGACGATGTTACACGAAAGACGGCGATGTTAAGCAAAAACTCGCGATAACAATAATGCTAACAGCGGCTAGCTTCGCAGTGTTTAACTGCCGGGTTACGTGTTAGTTGCGAGAAAAAGTATGAGACTCAGGTGGAATGACGCCGATACTTATCTAATTTATGAAAAGAAAAATAGCAAAGGTTTTCTTGGACAAATAAAACGATCATTTATTTCCATGTTTTTGAACATAATGCAAAATAAATCCTAAGCTTCAAAAGTCAAGCAAATCGAGTCCCCTCTGGATTCGGTCAAGTGAGTTCCATGCACTCGTACATTTCTGCATTAATTGGCCATACAGCACACTTTGAACTTTTGTAAACTTTCAAATCTTAAAACAGTCTACTGAAACCTAAGGTCGATTTAATAAGCCACGACTCGAGTCTTCCTCTGCAGCAAGCAATTCTTTCCTATACTTGCAGATCAGAGCTGCACAATGGTCAGCAACATTCTTAGGATGAGTGGTGTAAACTCTCGCTATAGAATCCTAAGCCTAGGTGAGGTCACGACCTCAAACAGGCCGCTCCACAAGGCTTGTTGTATTCTGTTGAAGCCATTCACTAGTTGATTTACTTACTATGTGACCTTTGCCCCATCCTCTGTTAGTCTTCAGTTGGCAGGCAGGTGCTCTCAAAGTCTACAAAGATTCTTTAGCATTTAACTGATTTTTCTCCCCTAGTGATGCAGGAAACGTACGTCGTCCGTGGCTCACACTTCCACATCCATCTATTCGTGAGAGAAATTCTGTTTGGATTCAGCTAGAGCTGCCTTTTATTGAAAACAAACCACAGAAGACTTAAGAAAACTACACAAACAGTGCTTTGCCACTAACAGTTTAAATGAGTCACTGTGTACAAAAAAAAAGTAGTATCAAAAATAAGCTAACTTGTTTTATGCTTACTATGAAGTCCTGAAAATGCGAAATAAAAAAAACGTATTTGTAATTTTGTTACAAGAAAGAATTGGAAATTCTATGATATATCTTTAGATTAATATTGCTCTACAAAAAGAAAATCCAAAAGAGCAGGTTGAATCATACAACTAGAACATTTTTATGAGTGAATCATGTAAACAGTTGTTTAGGTCCCTTAAAGATAGAACAACGACACACACACACACACACACACACACACACGGTGAATCGAACATTTTTTTTGTGTTTTCATTCTGAAAACACATTCCAGTGATTATAACTAGAGAAACTTGGGAGATTTTTTTTGAGGTAATATATCTTTGCTTTTGGTAACAGCAAAAAAAATCTTTCACTTATGATACTTATACATAACAAGTACTGAACGTTTCAGCATGGACAACATCATGCTTGTTGGCACGGAATACTGAGTGCTTTTGCCATGACATTACAGCAAACAAAATAAAATAAAAGCAACATTTGGGTCATAAAAACACACAAATGTTGCTTTAGGTTTGCATTGGCTTATTTGAAATATTGTAATGTGGAGGCCTTTCAGGGTAACACGCTAATAACACAATAAAACCTGTTTTGTTTTTTTAAACATCCATCTCTCAGCCACATTAAGATAAACTTTTCCTAACAGCTAACTTAAAAAAAGTGGCTTATGCTTGAGGTTTCTATCTTCCAATGCTTGCTCGAGCTCTTCTCACAAAAACCTAAACTATCCTCAGCATCAACTATAAAAAGTGAACAAAGGGATACTGGCCAAACTAAAGGGTGACGCCAACCTAGTAAAAAAATGACGTTGAAAAACTATTACGCTTATGTTAGGTGCTTTCTATTTCCTGCTAATGAGGTCAAATCGATGACCTGGATATGTTGCCGATGGGTTTTAATTAGCTGGTAACAGGTTGCATCCAAATATCTTGGTAATGGGTGTTGACTATGTGCTGGTGAGGGCACTGTCTATGTGCTGTGAGAGATAGTATCTGTTTGTTGGTCATTCTTTGCAGCTATTTCCTCGTAACATAAAGTTGACTGTTTGCTGGTTCTGGCCTCAACATGATGATGACAGTAGATGGGCCAGGTGGGCTCTTTGTGCTGGTTAGTCACAGGCAAAGAAGTCTTTGAGGGGTGCGAAAAGATGCCTGATGACGGGGACGCTCCAGGACCGGCCTAGGAGTTTCTGCCGAGCACCTCGACCCATGTTGGACACGTCTGTGTAGTGGACTGGGAAGCCGAAGATCCTTAAAGAGTTTTTGTCAACGTTAGAAACCTACATTGTTCCTCTGCAAGGATGAAGCTGCTCATCACAACTAGGGTTGCCGACCATTGCTTTCTGTTTTAGATATAAGTTAATTTTGGTAGTTTAAATAAAACTTCTGGACAGCAACTTTTTCCTGTGTTAGCATCATTCAAAAAATACGTAACTTGAGTTGGCCACCCTAATCAAAGCTCCCATCAAAATGATGTGTTTACCTCTCCAGCTCAGTGCACCATAAGATGTCCTCCTTTCCATTCATCAAGACTGGGAAGTGTTGGTCCTTCCCCTGTTTGATGGAGTTGGAGCGTGTGGTGATGGTGCGCACTTTGCCGAACTGAAAAACAAGACGACGTTTCGTTTTGGGAAGAAAAAAAAAGGAGGGGGGGGTAGTCCCACTTGCTTGATTCTCACCTTTGCAACTCGTCCGTGATCCAGACAGTCCTGGAGCTCCAACTTGTCCATCCCAGAAGCACACAGCGGTCTAGAATGGATACACTCATGTCAATATTACGTATATGCTGAATATTTACAGTATTTGGCCCATCGTTTTCGGAACCTTCTTTCGCACCTGTTCATACCCGGCAGGTTCCCCCAAAAATATCGAGCCCGGTGGGCTGCAGACACTTCAATGGCATCAATCATTACGGGGTTACACTGCAACAAACGCACACATTATATTTCGAAAAAAACAATGTTAGGAATCGTTTTGAACACAGATGGACAACGGCAATGGCGAAGTCAGCCAGGTTCTCACCTCCAGATATCGTGAGATGTCCCTCTTGTCGTTGACGCCCATGGCGACCACATTCTCGAACATCCAGAAGAATGGACGGTTCTCTCCTTCTTTGGGCTTGGCCTCGCTCAGCAGACGGTAAAATTCAAAGAACAACCTCCCTGTGCCTTCTGGAATGACAAAATGAGAACCCAGCTCACGACCACATCGCTGCACCATTCTTAAATCACGTTTGACTTCTTTGAGCAGTGAACACCCAGAATGGATTCAAAGATCAGCATTTACTGATTTTCACTTGATTCCGATTTATGGACAGATCACAGCTGTGTAAAGTGCTGTCGGATGAATCAAAATAAGACAACAGGTTGTGTAACGTGCTACTGCACCTTTTTCTTTGTTTCTGTGTGATGTCACGCAAGTTTGTGCTAGCATGCTATTTAGGCTGCTATGCTAAGCTAATACTGCCCATCGATGGCCCTCAGGTGAAAGTGGTTTGTTTGTGTTGTTGACTACCGTTTTTTTCCATGTATAATGCGCAAAATTTAGCTAATTTATTGTCCTAAAATCTGGGGTGCGCATTATACATGGGTACAAAAAAAAGAAATTTTCTTTTTTTTTAAATCCGGATATGATACGGAGGCCGCCATTACAGATGCGCTTTCTTCTCTGCTGTTCACTTCAAACACACTCCATACGAACACAATGCTCTCGTATCAGACGCTTGCTCGATCACTTGCTCGTTTGCTGTCACAATGTACCCTACACAAATCCGAAACATTTCTTTGCTATCAAGTTTGCTAGCGCATGCGCAGTGATACTGACCGGCAGAATAACATCCGCTTGTTCCCAAAGATGATCTTTTTTCTGAAATAATTTTACGTTCACGGACTTAAGTAGGAGTCAAAATCTGGGTGCGTATTATACATGGGTACAGGCTTTTTCCCAGCATCAACATGCCATTTGTAGGATGCGTATTATACATGGGGGCGCATTATACACGGAAAAAAACGGTAATTGAATTTGTAACACCACTTTATGATTATGTTGATGATTTGGTGGGTTTTCTTTTGTCTGTGTTGCAATAGGCTGGAGTAAATACAGCTAATGAACACCAATAGGTCTTCTTGAAGTTATGCCACTCTGAATATTTGGAGACATAATACAAGCACCCCAGTAAGAACCTGTGTTTTTCTTTCTTCGACCATTTTGGGGCATCAAGAGGAAATTCCCAAATCCTTTTAGAGTGTTGTTAATTACTGGCGGATTTTCGCTGTTGGCAGCATGTGTGTGGCCTTTCGAAACAGCAGGGGTTCCTCACTCTATCTCAAGTACACCATCGTGGTCACGTCATATTTCTCCACTTACCAAAGAGGCCCTTCCTGGCTGGGTTGACGATAGACAAGTCATTACACGGACTTCCACCGATGACCAGATCAAACGGTCCCCATTCCTGAATCTGAGGAAGAGTAGCACCGTGTTCAAAGAAGGTAGGATGAGTTTGAAAGAAGCGGCATCCAACATGCTGTCCAACATTTTGGCCCTCACGTTTTTCCTGGTGATGTTCCGGACGTCATGGACGTAATGGATTTTCCCTTCGTGTCTGACCACGCCGACAGAGATGGAATCCTCGCACACCTCAGACGCCACATACTGGTCCATCTTAAAGCCCAGATCCCTCAAGACCAGGTAACCTGCGAGCATTAATACACAACCGAGGTGATCACTTCGCTCATGAGGCTCTTCTGTAACGCCGCACTTACCGGTGGCGATGCCGTCAAAAAGCGAGAGGACTCGGATCGGTCGCCTTTGTTCTGCCGGGACTGCCGGGTAAATCTTTGGTGTCTCCTGGAAGGTCAGTCAGCGAGTTAACAAGTGCTCGATTTCAATCTTGCGTCGTAATGCAACTCACAAACTCTTGTCCTTTGTCGTTGCCAAAGAACTCCTGCAGCTTGACGCTCCAGTCGTGGCGCCGCTTGAGGACACCGTACGTTAGCAGCGGCTGGCACATGTAGCAGCGCCAAGGGTCCAGGAAGCGGGCATTGTTTGATGCGCCATGGTGTACCAGGATGTCGAGACAGTCCACACAGAAACACCTGCAGTATTGTATTGTATTGTTGGGATTGTTGTGTTTTCATCGAATATCAATATCTTGGTCTTAAGATGCACACACACAAAAAAATGGGTACCGTAATTTTCGGACTATAAGTCGCGTTTTTTTTGTGGGGGGGGGGGACTTATACTCAGGAGTGACTTATATACATATATGTCTTTTTTCACTTTTTTGGGCATTTTATGGCTGGTGCGACTTATACACCGGAGCGACTTATAGTCCGAAAATTACGGTAAGTAAAATCGGCTGGCTCCTCTCAGTTGTAGGTGGATGTTTTTGCACGTAAACACATCTGTAAGGCAGGTGAATATTATTTGGTGTGCGGGTAACCTGCCTGCAGCAGTTGGCATTGCCGCACAGCAGAACCTCTCGGCCGCCGCAGCAGACGGTGCAGTAGGACTGGTAGCCGTCGTCGTCATACATGTAGGATGTCTCCAAGTACACATCCTACACAGAAGTCCACTCGGGTTAGCTTCACTTGATCGCTAGCATTTGAGATGGATTACGTTTTTGTCCACAAAGGATGTGGATTGGGATTTTGTACAACTGAATGTATATTTGTGTCCATAGAGCCATTGAAAAACCACCACAGCTGCATCATAAGAAGAAGAAGAAGAAAAAGATAACAAGAAGATAAGTGCGTAATGATGTCAGCTTCCCATGCTAGCCTGACCGCTAGTTTATGTTTTGCGTGGTTGCTGCTGCATATTATATTATATTATATTATATTATATTATATTATATTATATTATATTATATTATATTATATTATATTATATTATATTATATTATATTATATTATATTATATTATATTATATTATATTATATTACCGTAAATTCCGGACTATAAACCGCACCAGCTGAAATTGGGGGATATTTTAGTTTTTTTCTTATATAAACCGCATCGGACTATAAACCGCACATGCACACGCGTTTTTTTACAAAGAAAGACCGTTCACAGGAAGCCTTTTTAAAGTTTTTATAACATACTTTAACATGTCTTTCTCAACATTGCCTGTGACAAAGGGTTTAGAGCCCTTCGACGCAGGTCACCTAGCGTGCATTCCTACTAAAGCTCATAATAGTCACAAGCAACACAGCCAGAATAAGCAGCAGCCATAGTAGTGTTTCAAAATAGTATTTTTCTTGTTGTTTTTTTCTTCAAGATACCACCGTGTATAAAAGTGATCAAGTCATCACGAAAAAAAATCCTCATATAAGCCGCACCTGACTATAAGCCGCAGGGTTCAAAATTTTGGAAAAAAGTCGCGGCTTATAGCCCGGAATTTACGGTATATTATATGATATTATATTACCTTGCATGTTTGGCACAAGCCTCCTTCAAAGAGCGGGTGGAAAGTTGCTGCTCTCATCTTGCCACACGAGAGACAGAACTCTGACGCACACAAAGCCTCTCCATAAGCAGGGCAGGATAGAAAGTGTGTCAAGTGAGAGAATGGTTTACCTTCGATACTTCGTTTATTATTCAGGACTTCATTGACCATTTGTTCTGGAAGGAGCACAAACACGACAATGAGACCCTGTCAAGTGTGCGGGCCGAGCAATATTAAAACATCCCGATTTTATTTTCACAAAAATCCCATTTCTAATTGGAATCTTTTCTCCACTTCACTTTCAAAACGTTCTTAAACTAGCGGCAGGGATGCCGTTTCAATTCCTAAATTCAAAGAAGGAAAAATCGACTTCACAATAATAAATCATTTCGAATCAATCATGGAATTGGACCCCGAGAGATGAAAAGGAATCATTTACCTCTGCTGTACGACTCCTCCGGCCCAGGCTTGTTCTTGCACACGCTCAGTTTGGGCTTCTTGGCACTGGGCGGATACTCGGGCAGTGAGACGTCCAGGACCTGTATGTCGAGCACGGCACTATCTGCACGCACACACACACACACGGTCTAGTCACGCCACCAGGACCCGCTGGCCCATCGACATCTGCTCACCAGCGCTCGGTGTGGGTTTGAGCCCCTCTTGGCCTTTTGGCAGGAAGCCTTCCTGGGCCCAGTCCATTAACGGCTTGATTTGCTCGTCGGGATTGTCGGACTCACAGGGGGGGAATTTCTTGCCAGCCCGAATACTGGCCATCTGGACCGTAAGGACCCAAACACAGCATCCAATCATCTCCTGAATGCGCCGCTTGCAAGTGTATCGTAAGCAGCGAGTATGCTAAATTAGCTGGTTAGCATAGAGCTCATTAGCAGGTTTTACACTAATCTCATGTGCACCCAAAATCTTAACGTTTGGAGAAACAACAAAGAGATTCCTGTCTATAAGTGAGGTTCACCTCCAGAGCTTGGAAGATGGCCCTGCGATAGGACGCCAGTTTGGTGTAAGACGCCTGATTGAAGAACTTGTCAAAGGCAGTGATGGAATCCAGCTTGTCGGCGGAGACCTGCAAAGACACGAACGAAGAGGGTCAGTCCAGTCGGCTGCTGTCAGGAGCGTTGGGAGCTCGCATCTTGCGCTCCTCACCTCGGAGAACTTCCCATCCCCGAACCACTGCAGCCACCTCATGCCGGGGTTGGCTTGCCGTTTGCCGGTCGCGCGCCAGGTCACCACCATGCCGGGCCACCAGGAGAAGCCTTTGATCTTTCCCCAAACTAGCTCACCAACGTTGAAGCCCTTGTTGTCCTGCAGACACCCAGAAGTTCATGTACGGTCTTCTAAAAGCAGAGGAACGAATTGAATTCCTTTCATCAAAAGATTCACTGCCTGGTCGTCAAGTGGAATTCAATCATTGACTGCCACCCACGAATATATTTGTCAAGTCGTGACCTGAGTTTGGCCCATCTGTGAGGCATCTCACAGTGGGATGAGTGAGGTCTCCTGTCTGGAGCCCACATCCCTCGATCACGTCCTTACGTTATATTCGACGTGAGCGTCGCAAGCGGACGCGTTGGTGCCACTGCTTCGGGCCGAGTCTTTGGAGTCGTTCTCCGACAAGTCGGGACGCGGCACCTCGGGGACCTCCTTGGGTGAGAATGCTCGCGAAGCTCTGCCACACTGATGGAGGAAGACAAGAGTGAGGAACATCTCCGCCAGATTCTTGTATCCCAGCACAGGCATTTTGCACCACTGATGAAAGTTCTTTTTTCTATTCTAGTTGGTATTCTCACCATAGTGGCCATGAGCTCATGTTTTCGTGTCTGTCTGCGAGGTTTGGCGTGTGGCATGAGACCGGCCTGGAAGATGGTTCGGGCAAGCGGCCTCTCTCTCAAAGCCAGATGAGTCTTGCTCTGAACGCACAAAGAACACGTGTCGGTTGATGCAAATTCAGCGTCGCTTTAGGCAGATTTGTTCCGTCCGCTTACGCCCGCCATACTTTACTATACGGGTCCCAGGTCCCATGCTCGCCCTCGGACCTCTTCCTGGTCCCTCTTTCCACATTCACGCTATCGTCTGAGGAGGCAAAGAAATGGAATTGAAAGAATAAGGAACGAATTACAATGAAATAAATTGAAATACATTTTAAAAAACAATACCAAATCAATCGAAATAAACACAAATGAGATTACAATGAGATTCAAACAGATCATTATAAAGTGTAACAAACTGAAAACAGAATAGAATAACATCATTTATTTGGAATCACAGCAATGAATTGAAAACAAATTCAATTAAATCTGAACCCAAATAATGTCATCAAAATGATTTCATATACCTCGAGGTGACGAGGCACCCGCGTTCTGTTTCGGGCTGAAGGGCGACGGTGGCTCGGCCCCTGCCAGCGGGCTGTTCTCACTGGTCATCTCCACGCCGCTGTCATTCTCCAACAGGCCTTCGGGCGGTGGCGGGCTGACCTCCGCCTTGGGCAGTGCAAAAAATAAATAAATAAATACATATCCCATTATCTGCATATAAGCGCTGTCTAATAAACGACACACGATTCGATATTTACTCCAGTACGTGTAACGAGGAATAATAAAAGGACAATGTGAAAAGCAGCCAGAAAGGTTGTCAGCATTGGATGTAGTGGGAAAAAAAAAAGCGTCAAGTCGTAACTCCTGGATGTTTTTTAACGAGTCTTTCATTATATCCTTTCGAAATGAAGTTCCTACAATGTATTAGGTAGGGCCAAAGGTGATGAGGTACAAACATGTTTTAGCTTGAAGAGAGAGGCATGCTAAGAAAGAGCCGCGACTCAGGAATGTGATCTCGGTAAGTTAAGCGGAACAATTTGGTTTGGCTGCATGCGCGATGACACATCCGACGTGATGGTCGGTCGAGCGCTACACTGAGGAACAGAGGAATCCTTGGGGGGTTTGATGGATGCGGGGAAGACATTCTTGAGGAACGCCTCCGAATATTTCAGAAGACACTTCCATATCTGATTGGGACAACTAGACAGAAGCACAGGTGCAGTCAGATTTTTCCACAGATTCATCGCTTGATATCATGACAGTTAGCATGTTAGCATTGAATCAACTGGCATGGCTATCAACTCTGCCATCTTGCTATTTGTGGTTCTTGATCTATATTTTTTTTCATTTGAACTTAAAAAGATTTGTGTGCAGAAAATGATTGTCAACATCAAGTGTCTTCTTTTGAGAACATAGTAAAGATCTGTTTTGAAAAAAAAGATCTTTAAGTTTTCAAGGGTGATACTCCGTAGGTGGTCTATTCAAGACAGGTTGGGTTGAACCTTTCGGGTATGGGGTAAACTGGGTCTTTAGGAGAACGAAATTGAACGGCCAACTCAATGTAAAGTACCGTTTTTTTCCATGTATAATGCGCAAAATTTAACTAATTTATTGTCCTAAAATCTGGGGTGCGCATTATACATGGATGGGTACAAAAAAAAAAAAAATTTAATCCGGATATGATACGGAGGCCGCCATTACAGATGCGCTTTCTTCTCTGCTGTTCACTTCGAACACAATGCTCTCGTATCAGACGCTTGCTCGAGCACCTGCTCGTTTGCTGTCTGTCACAATGTACCCTACACAAATCCGAAACATTTCTTCGCTATCGTGATACTGACCGGCAGAATAACATCCGGTTGTTCCCAAAGATGATCTTTTTTCTGAAATAATATTACGTTTACGGATTTAGTAGGAGTCAAAATTTGGGTGCGTATTATACATGGGCACAGGCTTTTTTCCAGCATCGACATGCCATTTTTAGGGTGCGTATTATACATGGGGGCGCATTATACATGGGAAAAAACGGTATATATTTGATCAACTTATATGTTCCTAAAATATTTACACGATTTACCTCTCTTAATGGAATTTTCCATGAATTCGACATTTGAAATAGATTTGAAAATGTCTCATACCGCCCTGGAGTGCCCCCATTTGAGAACCCATGTGTTTGCAGTTGATTTATTCTCAATCTAAACCTCAGGGCATAAGATGAAATTCCTATTTCCTACTCGTTCATTGACATCTGCAAAAAAGACACATTTGACAGAAGCTGTGGCCAAACATTGGCAGCACGTCACTGCAAGTAAACCGCAGTCAACTTGGGAGGTGCTTCCCGCCGTCTCAGAAGGTGTTCCAAGTGGGTCACGTGATTAGACTTGCAGCCGAGGTTATTCCTCGGATCCTGAGGAGGAATCATTCCAAGTAGCGTGCGATGCTAACTCAACCCGGTGGGTGACATGTCCTGTGACTGCAAAGAAGCCGCTACTAGGGATATTCGAAATTTTGGCTCGAATTTATAATTCACGCTAACCTTCGACAGGTGAACTTAATTTGACTTGCTATAAACCTTTGAAGTTGACTGTTTCACAACATGCTGTTCTTTCACAATGGGCGAAATGTCAAAAAAGCCCAACCGCTTGATCCATGTTTCACCACATTAGTCGAGATTTTACATTTGAGGGCTGTTGACAGCAGGAAACCAATGGGAGCAGATGGTGAAAGAAAGGAAGCAGACCCCGGCTAACCCTAACCCTTCCATACTGAAGTGATTTACGAGAGTGAAAAAGAGGAACAAACGCCAACGGCTATCGCAAAAATGTACTGTGTGAAGCCTTAAAGCCGGGCCGTCAAAAGTCATTTTTGTCGCGGGCCGCATTGTAGTTCCGGAGGGCCGTTACGACTGTCAACGCGTATATTATATACAGTACAGGTTACACAACAAAGGGATGAATAATGAGCTTTGAAAGCAGACCCAAGTAAAAATTGTTCAAATATTTCAAAAGGATGCACGGTAATCAATATTGCTAGCATTATCTGTATTTTTTTTAAAGTGAAGACAATTTGCAATTTTAGGATTGACACATGAAGTCAATGCGCAATTTGAGTTCTGCTCGAAATACGGAACAAGACGTAAAAAGCTTGAGCAGGTTTCGAGCTAAATGTTAGCAAAGCTACGGATAGCCTTTTAGCATTTTGGGACTGTTACCAGAAAAAGCATCTGAGGGTAGGACAAATGGGAATCTTAGTGCTTTTTCAGGTCGCTAAATTGGTATACTAACGAGGTCACCGCTGATGACAATTACACTTGTGTACTGTTATGCAGATGAGGGAGCAGTGCCACTTGGCTTCACGCCAGCCTGAATGCAATGCGGACTATATGGCAGACTCACCATGGAGGCCATGTTGTTGCCGGTCTCCATGGCCACAGCAGAGTATTGATCCGAGGGCATGGCTGTCGCTGTGGCCGATGGTGGTGACGACCCCTTCTCAAACCTGTCAGTCAAGCAATCAAACCAGTCAAAAGTATTGAACGTAGCCGTCAAAATAAACATTTGAAATGTGACTGAATTGATGATGTCAAATATGTATACGATAATTCAATATGTAAATGATAGCATTCAAGTTTTTTTTTTTTTTATATCTGTTTAAATCATTTTTTTCCCCTTTCTGGTGCATTTAATAATTATTTCTATCTCTAATTTCCTGACACAGCAACATGCAAAACCAATAGGACATTGGCATTGGTACTTTTATTCATTCATTTATTCAAAAAAATTACTATTTTATGAATGAAATGAAACAAATACATCATTATTCAATGAACTAACTAACTAACTGACTAACTAACTAACAAAATATCAAATTTTAATGAATGAATTGGCATTTTAATAATGACTATTACTTATATTTAAGTGTGAAAGGCCGCATGAGTTTAGCGACTCTGGTCTGTACTTTTAGCATTGGCAAAAGTGACCCGTTGACTTGAAGAAATCCAGGAAACAAGCGCTGACACGCCGAAATGAACCATTGATAAAACAAAAGAAAAATCCACAAACACACCATCGTGTGTGCGTTCGTGCCACATTCTTCTTTGCATTGTGCGAGGATTAATTACATTCAGCCTGCATGCACATGAGAAGCATATGTCAACACTTGACTTTGTGTGTGTGTGTGTGTGTGTGTGTAGACGTGTGTGTGTGTGTGTGCATGTATGTGTAATTTTTTTGTGGAACCTCAAACTATCCTCTTGTCACTCATCTATTCGCTGCTTTTGCAAAAGAAATAAAAAAAATACTTTTGAGCCATCTTGTGGAATCGATTGTTTGGTCAAAGTACAGAGTTATAATTTTGTACTTTTTTCAAAAGGAGTGGCCGCAACAAGTTGGAGAGGCCAAGGAAGGATGGAGGACGAAGAGGGGCCCATCAAGGGATGGGGGGCATCCATAGAAAGGGAATGGGGGGGGGGCCCACATCAAAGTTTGCTGGCTGGAGATTATGGAGGCGATTGTTCACTTCCTAAACGTGAGGGCGTGTGTGCACAATTCAATTTGTGTGTGTGTGTGTGTGTGTCAGGGGGGCTTGGGTTCTTGTTGGGGCCACATTCCTCATCAGCCATGTACTTTGGGATCACTTTATGGTCGGTCAACTCCACAAAATGGCAGACATTCTTCATGCAGGCGTGCCACGTGACTCTGCCGAGCAAAAAACGTACTTCCTGCATCTGTGTCACATGGGCGTGAAGCCCCGCCCCTTTTACACACACTTAAATCTCATTTAGCTGAGGTTGAAAAAAGAAATTGGATGTATTTGTAGTTGGCCATGTGTCTACTCTATTTTAACCACTATTTTAATGAGGAACAATAGCAGTTGATAATATACTGCATAAAAACAGTGTAATTACATATAATTCTGTCACACTGCATTCATTGAATTACGATTGTGCTACCTCTTCTAGTGTGCCCATGTTGGCCACCTCGGCTTAATAAGACAGATAGTACACAGATATGCTGTTCATTGAGACACATCAGCTCTTCTGACCTCGTCAGTGCAACACTAATATTAGTTGTTCTTTGCAGAGGATATGATTGCGTTATCTATCCTGCAAGGTTAGCGACAAGGTTTAGAGCACAAAAAAAAAAAAATTAACATTAGGCTAGCAGATGAAAATATATATCATTCTCTTTATTTTATGTTTACTTAAAGTGTAAACAATAAACAGACGAAGGGGGGGGGGGGAATTGTTATTGTGAAAACAGTTAAGTACACTGGCAGCATATTTGAAGTTGTTTCCAAAGTAGCCTTGTACATGATATTTGCAAACCACAAGATACATTGGGT
This sequence comes from Syngnathus typhle, assembly GCF_033458585.1. Lineage (NCBI taxonomy): Eukaryota > Metazoa > Chordata > Actinopteri > Syngnathiformes > Syngnathidae > Syngnathus > Syngnathus typhle. The sequence continues at coordinate 919,383 of NC_083739.1, forward strand.
CGGTCGTTTTCAATCTTTGCTTTAGTAAAACATAGATGAACACCATGTTTTTAAATCTGCGACTGTCTTCCAACTTTCTTGTCATAAAGACAACAATGAGAAAAAAATGGTCCTACCACCGAGCGCGAGTGACTACAATAATTAAGACGAAGTATAAAATTCAGAACATCAAATAGACCCGGGGCCCATCCATTTTTTTTTCTTTTTTTTTCTGCTGTTTCAAATTTGGCCCCTTGTGCACAAGTTTGCCTGCCCGTGCTCCACTCTGGCCAATTGTACCAAATACAGCGTGGAATTGCTTCCTCAAGTTGCGCCACACAAGTTTTCGGTCTTAGTTTAGAAAAGCAGCGAGCGCACCAAGAACATGTCGGAAGAGCTTTCGACGCGTACACGTGCGGGTGTGTACATGTATCCCAATGTGCACAATGCATGCATGAATGCAAGCAAGCAAGCAAGCAACAATTGTCGTAACGCGACAATTACACGACAACAGTCAGGTTGACATTATCATGAATATATGAGAGTTGGTGGAAAACTTACATAAGCAGGAAGAAAAGCCTTGCGTTTTCTCGCAAGTCAACGTTGTAGTGCTGCACGAGTTGATCACGCAGTGGGAACTCTCTCTCTCTCTTTCTCTCTCTCTCTCTCTTTCTCTTCTCTCTCTCTCTCTCTCTCTCTCTCTCTCTCTCTCTCTCTCTCTCTCTCTCTCTCTTCTCTCTTCTCTCTCTCTCTCTCTCTCTCTCTCTCTCTCTCTCTCTCTCTCTCTCTCTCTCTCTCTCTCTCTCTCTCTCTCTCTCTCTCTCTCTCTCTCTCTCTCTCTCTCTCTCTCTCTCTCTCTCTCTCTCTCTCTCTCTCTCTCTCTCTCTCTCTCTCTCTCTCTCTCTCTCTCTCTGCCTTGCTTTGAGTAATGAGTACCCGCCTCAGCAGAACCAACTTCTTCGCCACCTCCTCCGTGACAGGCAGGCGGGCTCGGGCAGGCGGGCTGGGGCAGGCGGGGCGTCCTCTCGTCTCTTGCTGGAAAAGCCAACCCGCCGCAGGTGAACTTTCTGGCCTCGGGTTACGCCAGGTGTGGTGGAATTTTTGTGTTCACTGCTCAAGCGGACAGGTTGGGCAGGAAGTAGATGAGGTTAAAAAAAATTCATGTATTTGTAAAATAGGTCTTTGTTTTTCTAAATTGTAATATGTATAATATCTTATACATACATACATCTTCCCTAGAAACACACTTCAACGTTTACATGCTATTAGTAAGGTCACCAATATTGCGTGATTAATGACTAATAAGTTGTCGCAGTCGTGCCCCCAAAACCCGACACAATTTTGTAAATAAGAAAGAATCAACAGTTTCTGTTGTTGCTATATATTCATTTTATTCCCAGGGTCTGTCACGGAGCAGACAACATGTTGAGCTGCTAGCGGTTGTACTAACTAATTAATAAATCTGTTATTACAAGAGCATTACTTTTGATTGGGTTTCCCAGACAAGGAAAAAGTGCTGTCAAAAAGTCCAGCTTTTACCGGGAATCAAATTAGTCTGAGTCGTTTGAAAAGACCACCTCGGCGTTGCATGTGTGCTTCTTTTTATTTCATGGACGAAGCACGACTCAACACTCGCAATAAATTTTGTGCTAATGAGCTTGCATGAAACTACTGGAAAGATGATGATGAGTGCCACAATCACATTGTGTATTGTTTACGTGTGTGTGCCACACTTTTGTGTACTATGCTGGTCAAGTCAGAGGTAAATTAGTAGGAAATTAGTAATAACGTGCATATATTTTGTGAATTCCAATACAATTGGATATGATAACATAACAATATGATTCTAGAATTTCAAATTCAACATTCTCATTTGCCCACCCCCCCGAAGAAGTTTAAACATGATGCCGTTCAATTACTTTGACACATCCAATATGGCGACGCAAATTGAGGCACAATAAGGAGCGCGTGCATGTCCCGAATCGCACGTGGTTAACCCGGAAGTGGAACCGACAAGCTTCTTGAATCTTTTCCGGGTTCGCGGTGACGTCAAACATCTAGTGTCTTCGAAAGATGCAGCTTCACTTCACTCAAGATGTTTTACCGCATTCTGTCAGCGGTGACTTCCACAACCTCAACAAATTCAACGAGCAGGTAAAAGTGTGCGACATGTTAGCGGACGCCTGGCTCGTTTTGCTGAAGCTTTAAGAAGCTAGCGAATGATATCGAATGACATCATGAGACCTTCTGCCAAAGCTTGACAAACGTTGATCGAATATTATGTTGTTGGTGGTTCACAGCAATTTCTACGTCTGGTGGAAATCCTCTTCCACTTTTTGTTAGAGCCTAAAGAGGTAAGCACGCACGCACGCACGCCAAAAGATGCTTGCACAATTTGTTGTGTTTGATGTTTGTTGAAATCTAGTCAATGGTTACTGGATATGGGCAACTTCGAAAGTATATTGTGATTTATTTTGCACCTTTCATGCAAGCCACGGTTGCTTCTCGAACATTTGACACCAAAGTACCACCTATGAAAATATATTGTAAATAATTGTGTTTGTGTACGTGTGCACAATGGAGACAGAGAAGATGATGCAGCAGCTGAGTGACTTTGCAAGTGAACACAGGATGAGTGCAGGCCCGCTCAAGAACCTCATGAAGAGCGTCATCCTTGTGCCACAGGGTGACCTTGCACACACACACGCACACACACACACACTGCATAATAAAATATAGCAAAACCAGGTTCCAGGGTCGAACACAAAAAAAAGGAGTCATATGACCACACTGAAAAGATAAACAACTCAAAGCAATTAGGAAAAAAACGTTTTTTAGAATAATAAAAATATGCAACTTGTGTCCAAATTGACGCTTTTACTTTTGATCATTTGTCTTTGAATCTTTTTCCCTTAAAAAGAAGAAATAACTTTTGTCCTTTCAAATATTTTTGAACATTTTTCTATGAACTTGATTGTCATATATTTACAGCTTAAATCTCGACAGTATGCGACTTGATCCTTCTAAACCACAGGTGTCAAAGTCAAGGCCCGGCCGGGGGCCAGATAGGGCCCGCCACATCATTTGATGTGGCCCGTGAAGACAAGTTGTGTATCAATTCGGGTGTCATTACTAGAATTGCAAATTGTCTTCACATTCAATAATATCTTTTTTTTCTTTAATATTTGACCAGTTTGTACTCGTCTGATTTGAAAACGAGTTATTTGTCAGTTTGTTTTGTAGCTTTTACTGTGTATAATATGAGGTGCTCGTATATTGATTTGGGTTGAAAGTCATAATGGCCCTCCGAAAGAAGCTACTACAATGCGGCCCGCAAAACAAATGAGTTTGACCCCCCTGTTCTAAAGTATGACTTAAAATGTCAAAAAATATACTACTTCATTCTTCTACATTACAAATAAGATGTCAAAAATACAACTATTCTAATATTATGACTCTTCTATCAAAATTCTGTAATGAAAATATTCTTCATTCTTGTAAATATACTTCTTGTAATATTGTGAATATATTCTAAATAAAAAAAATGACTACTTTATCCTCAAAAGGTTGACTTTTCTTTCCGTCTGCGTTTCCTATTCAGGTGCGATTAAGAAAAAGCTGACTGGTGAGCAGCTAAAAGAAGATCTGCAAACTTTAGGTAGGTTCATGGAATTGATCTTTCTGTTGTGCCTACCTTGGCCACCAGATGGCAGTATAAAACGTCAGGCGGACACAAGCCAAGAAAAATGCTCAAGGCACGACTGGATACTTTTTTTTTTTGCAGGACTTCAAGAGGACAAGGCTGGTCACTTTTCGCAACAGGTCTCACCGTTTCCTCCTCACGGCCATTGTGTATTTTCTTTGCTCCTCAGCCCCTCCCACTAACAGCCGTCCGTCCTATCTTGCAGTGGGCAGAGCATCGTGCGGCGCTGTGCAGACTGGCCGTGCGACAAACGCTGACTGTCAACCGCCTGCTGGATATGGAATGGAAGTTTGGCGGTGAGATGAAGCACAATCATATTTACGAGACGAACATTATTTAAATGATTGCGTGTGGTTATACAGCTCAGACTTTTAATATGTGTTCTAACATTTGTGACACCATAGTGACTGTCGGCACGAGCGAAGTCAACAAAATGAGCAACATCTTTTTACAGGTAACAACAACACACACACACACACACAGTTTGTCTTGGATGCCAAATAGTCTCTTTGGCTTCCTTGGTTGCAGCTCAAACTAGTCGTCCAGAAGGGGAATTCCACGGAAAACCTCTACATGGGTAAGTCATCGGGCCTGGTTGAGAATAGATGGCAATTTGGGGGGGATTATTGGAGAACAAGAAACTAAGTGCATTGTGGGTAGTTCAAATCTCACTTTTCTCTGGATGTTTCAGAGTTGACGCTCCCGCAGTTTTACAACTTCCTGCATGAGATGGAGAGAGCCAAAGCCAGCATGGACTCTTTTAGCTGAGTGTGTGTGTGTGTGTTTTCTCTCTTAGCCTTTTGTATGTATGTATTTGTGTGTGTGTTTGGCTGTTTGGGCACAATTGCCACTTTTGCACAAGCCATGACACATTTCAATAAAGATGTCCATACATCATCTGGACCACTTGTCCTTGTGGGCGTCTTTGAACATTTGTGATTAAAAACAGTTTTAACAGTGGTTAAATGTGGGCAAAAGAATCACAAATTCTTTAGAAAAACATTTGACAGATCCTTTTGTTGTCTAATCTTTATTTTGGACTTTGTTTAAAAAATGGGGGCGTGTCGTTATGAAAACCTGCCATGTGTCACAATTATAAATTACCATTTAATTTGGTTAAAAATAGAATTGTTTTTATATGTTGCATGAAAGCGCCAATAACAAACCCAAAAGAATAGTGATACCATTTAGGTCAGGGGTCACCAAACTACGGCCCGCGGGCCGGATACGGCCCACGGGACCGTTTAATCCGGCCCGCCAACCCTGAACAAATTGTATTATTAAACTTTTTTTTTTTTTTTTTGCTCATTTTGCCTGCAATGACTGCGTTTGCCCAGTAGATGGGGAAGCGCTCGCCTGCGCATTTACTACCGGAAGCCGTGTCAGAAAGCTCGGTGCACACTCACAAGCGCGTGCGTGTACGGACATGGCGCACTCGCGCTCTATTTGTATCAGTCCCGAATTTAGAGCGTGGGCTGTGACGACAGCATTCTTGTAATTCGCGCGCTGAGCTTTCAGATGCAGTTTCAGCCACATGAACGTCAACATCTACCCGTCACAGATCGAGGTAAACGGACCAACACCTCGGATCTCGCCTAAGAATTGCCACAACAAATTTTACTCCAGACTATGACGCACTATCAAACTTTAACAAAAAAGACAGCGGTGTCTACAAGCCTACTGGAACCTACAAAAGGATTATAAGGAAGGAACACAAGAACTTTAAGAGACTGCTCATATGTGTCAGAGAGGTTCTGCTCTGACAACTGAGCTGAACTTTTATCTGTTAAGATTGTGCATGGCACAACAGAAAGTTAATGTTCCATGGTTTTTTTTCTATGAAGAACCCAGAGATAGTTATTTAGTTATTTTTTTAGTTGTTTTTTCTGTGAAGAACTCAGAGAGGGTTATTTAGTTATTATTTATTTCATTAATAGTGTTATTATTTGTTTCCTGACTTTTTTTCTGTAAAGAACCTGGAAAGGGTTATTAAATAACCGTTATTTGGTTATGTGTGGCTTTCTGGAAAACAATCAATTTTTTAAGCTCCCCTACGATCGTCACACTTTTTCTGTTACAAACTGACACCGGCCCCCCATCAGAGAAGGGAAAGGTTATGTGGCCCTCACAGGAAAAAGTTTGGGGACCCCTGATTTAGGTGAACGCAAGAGTCTGCTCGTGTGGGGTTCCTCTTCAGCCAGCAGGTGGCGCTGTGGTTTCTGGATCCAAATGTTTTACAAGCAAGCCGTGATTCCGCTTCTAATGTTTGTTTTGGTCGTGCGATTGACGGACGGACGGACAGACAGACAGACAGACATTCAAGTTCAAGCACATCGAGACATCGTCCTTGCAAGCCGTAAGACAAGTCTTTTGTAAATTTGACAAACCAAGTCCTAAAACTGGCAGCCTAAAGCTGACTCCAGTCAAGTCACGTGTCTCAAGTCTTCTTGCCTCTGGTGTGAACATTTAGCATAAACTTTGATTTGTGTATTGTTTGCCCTGTGATTGGCTGGCGACTAGTTCAAGGTGTACCCCAGCCGTCTACCTATGTGAGGGTAAAAGGTTCGGAAGACGAATGAATGTTTTAAATACTACAAACTGTTATGCTATGGCTCGTGTTTTGCGTTGGCAGCGCCTCATGCTACATGCTAAATGTCCCATTCCCAGAATGTTGATAATAACGTGATGTGCCACAGAAAAAACAAAGGCAGACTTATAATTAGGGCAAAAAAAATATCAAATGAATGTTTTAAATACTACAAACTGTTATGCTATGTCTCGTGTTTTGCGTTGGCAGCGCCTCATGCTACATGCTACATGCTAAATGTCCCATTCCCAGAATGTTGATAATAATGTGATGTGCCAAAGAAAAAACAAAGGCAGACTTATAATTAAGGCAAAAAAATATCCGAATTTATATACATCTCTAATTAAAAAGTAAAAAGGTCTTGACCAGTGGTATTTGAAATTATTTTGCAAATTTAATAGTCTCTCAGGATTTGAGTGTGAAGTATTGTCCATTATAGTTCCGTAATGAAATGTTTTTATTTTGGACGTTTTTAGAACTTTATGCAGATAGCAGAGATTTACACCTTCTTGATGATCTGTGGCAAAAGAGGATGAAGGCCAGTGCCAATGCTCCGAAGGTAAAGACGCACACACACCTTGAATCAAGATCAACAATACATACAGTAGTTCATAGAATAAATCCCTTAGTGATGGGTGGACGGACAACATTTAATTTGAATGTAAATTTAATCTAGATTTTTTTTTAATGATGTGCTCAAAATAAAATGAGAAAAACATTGTGTAAACATATTCACTATACAGTAGTACAAAGATAATCATTAACAACAAATGGATGGATGCATGGATGGAGAGGTAGTTAAGTGTAGAATAGATAATGCTACATTCCCGTTGAAATAAATTATATTCAAGAAATCCGGTCCACTTCAACATGGTCAGTAGCAACTCAGTACTTTTCAGTGATGGATACAGATGAATATTTTTAATACGGTATTTGCTCTGCTTTTTGTCTTCTTCACTGTCCGCCCGCCCGCCCATCCTCCCATCTTACATAGCACAGCTTCCCCCAAATGGTGCACAGCCAGCCAGCCAGTCAGCCAGCCAGCCCCCCATTAAGCGAGCTGCCTCATTAACAGCTTCACACAAAGGACACTGACCAGGAAGCGTGCCCGTATTTAGAAAGGGAGGGCTGGGCTTAACTAGCGCAGACAGGACCTCTGCATGATATGGCTTCCACGCACAAGCAAACAAACAGGACAACTCTGCATGTGTGTGCATGCGCACGTGGAGGCGTGTGTGGGTGAGTCTTGGTAATTGCCTCACTCCACGGCTGGGGGATATGACTTCTGCTAAAGTTCAGTGGTGAATTATTAAAACAAATTAATCAGCATGGAACAGAACCGTGTTAATAACCGTGTTTGTCTATGTGCATGTGCACGTGTATGGAAGGGGGGGGATGGTCGTATTTGTATGTGAAAATTGGAAAAGATACTTGTGTGTGTGTGGGGGATCTGCTACAAACATCACTAAATTAAAAATATGATACTCCCTATTGATATCATGATTTCTTAAAGGCTTTACAAAATCATAAAATGATTGAAATGAAACCAAAAATATCACGTAAAACATTGGCCAAAATACAAACATAAATAAAAAATATGAAACACAAGACGAACTTTTTTTTTTTTTTACAAAACTCGAATCGGCTTGGACTCCAAGTGTTGTTGTTTTTCAACATGGTGTGCCATTTGTTATGTTTTGGAAAGCATTTGGGATGAGCACACAGTTTCGTCTGTTAGTGCGCACCCGACCGACACCCAAGCCATCTTCCTCATCCCTCGCTGCATCCGCCCCCCATCCCATCCCAATTCAATAAGAGGAGGAAATGAGCTGCCGTGCTTTCTGTGTGTGTGTGCGCGCTCATGCACGTGCACGCAGGCTTTGGTCTGTAGCACAGGCACTGTTGTTGATTCACCATATTGCTTCTTGGCGTTGGAAAAGAAGTAGCCGTCCGTAGTCGAAGCAGATCCGAGAAACATGGTGGCGGCAAACTCAACTCACTTCACAGTCAGCATCATAGTGATTGTTTTTGAAAGAGGCTTTCAAGCTGCTCACTGCTATTTCAAGGGACGTTCACCCTCAAATTAAAAGTCTGAAGACGATGAAAATTTGAATTTGTCAAAATAGCCTCAAAGCATCTCACGAGCAGCCCTAAACTTCCCTACTGAACCGACAGGTGGCAGCCTTCTCCTGTAAAGCAGTGGTCCCCAACCACCGGGCCGCGGTCCGTGGGTCACTTGGTACCGGGCCGCCAAGCCTCACAGAAAAAAAAAAAAATCATCGACGATCAATTAATTCAGGTCAAGACACTCGTCCCGGTCACGTGACATGTTTCCCCAGTCGATCCCGCAAAGCTAATATGTGGCGACAGGCTAACTAACCAGGCAATGACGCATTCAAAACTGCTTCAACACATGGAAACCAAGCATCCTGCAATAAAAGGCAAACCTTAATCACTTGGGGTGTCATTGTCTCCGATTACGTCTAGGTGGGACCGGCTCGTTTCTGACAAACAAACTCGGTGCTCCCGCTAATTCAACGTAACGGTGAGTTTTATTTTTCTCATTTGTACTTGTTGTCGTATCATTTTATTTCATCGTATTCATATATTTATTATATAAATGTATTATTTATATAACTGCCGGTCCGCAAAAATATTTCTGACATGTAACCGGTCCGTGGCGCAAAAAAGGTTGAGGACCACTGCTGTAAAGCTTGGCACACCCGCCCGCCCTCACATGTGGGAGGGAAGGTCTTGGACAGCAGGGGTGCCCAAACCTAGCCCTGGAGGACCCCTACCCTACACCACCAACACACCTGATTGAAATGATCAGCTCATCAGGAATATCATATCATAATAATAAAAAAGATACGGAATATAATAGAATAAAAAAAAAAGATACTGATCATTTCAATCAGGTGTGTTAGAGGAAAGAGACATCTTAAACATACAGGACAACAGCCATTGAGGACGTCGCTGCTGTACAGGAATGATACACAAACTAATAATCATCATATGACATTATTACCGACACAGGAAATCTTTCTTCTTTATCTTTAATCTAATTTATTGCTAATTGCAGTACAAGTGCGAAAACAAGCTGAGCATTATTTCTTTGGGGAAAACATTATCTCTAACTAACTAACTAACCAACCAACCTAATGTCATTGTCATTTCTCCAAGGAAACGGGTTAAAGTGAATTTGAGTCAAATCGTTATTTTCGCTTTTTGCTCGTTCCCCCGCTGTGACGTCACGCCGATAACCACGCCCCCATCCCGCGACAGCCCCACCGAGTCTTGGGGGTCGTGCGCGCGCGCGCGCCGCTGTATCCATCCTCCCTCCTGGCGCAGGCGGCACGGCACGTTCACGAGTCGATCAGAGACGCAATCACAATAATAATGCATCATCGCAATTATTGTTCTCAACAATACTGGAGGAATTGAAGAGGACACGGGAGTAAGACGAAAAGGCACGTCCGCTTTCTCTTTTCTTCGTTGTAAAGGAGTGAAGGTAAGCACTGCTCTTCATCCTCCTCACCCTCGTCATCTGTCATGTTGTCTTCACTTGTTCGGTTCGGTCACGCGGCGACGTTTTTATGTTGCGTGTGTGTGCGCGCGCGCACGCGTCACGCACATCCCATCTGACGGTCACTGCGGTTCCTTGTGCGCCATGACTGCTGCACATTGTTGTGCGTGCGTGCGTGCGTGCGTGCGTGCGTGCGTGGGCGCCTGGTGCACACTGACCACTGTCCACGTGCACGTGGCGCGGGACAATTGTCAATTGACTCAACCTGTCCATCTATTTTAGAGCTGGCTATCTAGCGAGCCCATTCTCTTTTCTCGCTCTGGCAGTACGTCTATGTATGCATGGATCAATATTCAACATCTATCTATCTATCTATCTATCTATCTATCTATCTATCTATCTATCTATCTATCTATCTATCTATCTATCTATCTATCTATCTATCTATCTATCTATCTATCTATCTATCTATCTATCTATCTATCTATCTATCTATCTATCTATCTGTGGTGCACAATATTGGTCGTGAGTGAAATACATAGTTTTCCCCAAAAAAGAATGTATTAGCAAACTAATTATAATAACTTGGTTTTATTTATGTACTGTAGAAAAAAGTCGGGTGAACTAAACATTTTAAGGCAACAAACTTTGCTGACATTTGAAATTTGTCAGTTTCGCAAAATAGTTTTGTTATTGTAAAAAAAATAACTTTCAAGCATTTTCAACAGAGATGTGAGTTTTTAGAGCTAATGATCCATTGAATTGTCACCCAACTTACAAATGATGATTTCTAGGCCCTGCTTGAAGCTTCAATTATTATTGTCTTATTATTGACTTTTTTCTCAAGTCAGCAACAGTGAGGAGAAGTTGCAAAAGATGCCTTTGTTTTTGTGTTGCGAGTGAGCGGGCTGGGCCAAGTCGAGATAAGGGGCGTAAAGTTCAGGGTTGAAGGAATGAATGGGCCCTTCCGCTGTATTTCATGGGCTCAGTGCTGCTTTAAATGGATGTTTGTGAGGTCACTTTTGGTCCACCATGCTGGTGACCCCTGGTTTGTGGGCTCAAAATTCAAACGGAGCCAAAAATCATACTATACTAGTAGCTTCAACTTCAATGTACCGTAAATTCCGGACTATAAGCCGCGACTTTTTTCCAAAATTTTGAACCCTGCGGCTTATAGTCAGGTGCGGCTTATAGGAGGATTCTTTTCGTGATTTTTGTGATGACTTGATCACTTTTATACACTGCGGTATCTTGAAGAAAAAAACAACAACAAAAATACTATTTCGAAACACTACTATGGCTGCTGCTTATTCTGGCTGTGTTGCTTGTTGCTTGCTATTATGAGCTTTAGTAGGAATGCACGCTAGGTGACCTGCGTCGAAGGGCTCTAAACCCTTCGTCACAGGCAATGTTGAGAATAACATGTTAAAGTATGTTATAAAAACTTTAAAAAGGCTTTCTGTGAACGGTCTTTCTTTGTAAAAAAACGCGTGTGCACGTGCGGCTTATAGTCCGGTGCGGCTTTTATAAGAAAAAAACTAAAATATCCCCCAAATTTAGCTGGTGCAGCTTATAGTCCGGTGCGGCTTATAGTCCAGAATTTACGGTATTTGTTTTCAAACCTTTATTTTGCTTTGATGCACATTTGACCTGAATTATGAAGTATTGTACTTTTCGACCCCACTGTGTCTAATCGCATCGTTGATGCTTGAACTGTGCGTACAAAGGAATAAAGTTTTTCGATATTAAACAAAGTCGATTTGAATGTTGGTCATGACGGTGGCACTCAAAGAGGTGAGAAGCATCGTAAGAACATTTGGCCTGCTGAGCCATTCTTGTTCCCAATAGAACCTGACCCAGCTCCTTTTGGGATGCCATCCGGCTCCATGTTAGCATAAACTGCCCGCAGAGATCCTGCTACATGTTAGCATAACCTTTTCTTGTTAGCGCTCCTCTTTATTTACGGTGTATTGGGTGCTGCTCAAATACATGTGTAATTGATGATTATGAAATTGATATTTGTTTTTTTTTTTTTGTGTTGCAAGTGGTGCTTGCCTTGTACAACCACCTTAACTGTAGCCTTGACCAAATGGAAATGTCTTTGTCTTTGAGGTGTCTTTTGTCCACCTTTGCTCAACAGCGAAACTCTGAAAAATCAAACATTGACTCTTTTGTTCGCAGCATGCAAAGTCAAATAATGAGTGTAGATGAATACATCAAGTCAGGCTTGTTGTGGGGAAGGAAATATGTCAAGGATTGCTTAATGTGGCCCTACAAAAACGTTTTTGTAATAAATGAACATTTTCAACAATTTGGCATCTTAACAGCATGTGATTGGTCCATGGCAGCTCTCTTGGTCTTTTCTTCGTTGTATAGGTGGTGCAAGGCAGGCAACCTATTTGCATTATCCAACACAATGTGAATGACGTAAACAGCCCACTTCAAATGGCTAACTCATTCAGCATGGACATTTTTCTTTTGCGCTATGTTTTTTGCTTCTTTATGTAGCCTATCCTACATGTGCAGCATTTAGCATGATTTTTAAGTGTGGTACGTCAAATGATAGTTGTCTTTAACATTTGCTTTGAATTGACAGAGAAGTGTTTCGAAAGGTTTGTTCTTTCACATTTTTATATCATTTACTATTTCACTTTCATATCTAATCCATTTGAATGAAATAAACCAGTGCACAATTTTCCTTCTACTACAGTACAGTTACCGTTTTTTTCCATGTATAATGCGCAAAATTTAACTAATTTATTGTCCTAAAATCTGGGGTGCGCATTATATATGGGTACAAAAAAAAAAAAAAAAGATTTATTTTTTTATCCGGATATGATATGGAGGCCGCCATTACAGATGCGCTTTCTTCTCTGCTGTTCACTTCGAACACAATGCTCTCGTATCAGACGCTTGCTCGATCACCTGCTCGTTTGCTGTCACAATGTACCCTACACAAATCCGAAACATTTCTTCGCTATCGAGTTTGCTAGCGCATGCGCAGTGATACTGACCGGCAGAATAACATCCGCTTGTTCCCAAAGATGATCTTTTTTCTGAAATCATTTTACATTTACGGACTTAAATAGGAGTCAAAATTTGGGTGCGTATTATACATGGGTACAGGCTTTTTTCCAGCATCAACATGCCATTTTTAGGGTGCTATTATACATGGGGGCACATTATACATGGAAAAAAACGATAATCTTCAAACTGCAGCGGCTGTATTTATTTATGCTACCTAAAAAAATTTTTTTCCGCTACAGTTTGCGCTAATTGCTTGGCATAAAGAGATTTCCATTCAGGCTAAACATCCATCATGAACAATGTTTAAAATGCTCCAAGAGGTTTTGAACATTGACAGCTTTACGAGGGCCGTTCACCTTGTTTTGCCTTGTGCAGCACTTAGGCTGTCTAACCTCAAAACCCTTTAAGTGACTCCAAGCACCGGTCTCTTTGGGTTTCTCAGAGACCCGCAGTGGTCATGCTGGATTACATTGCGCCAGAACAGTTTTACTGTGGAACAGGGAAATTTGATTTCTTCCTTTGTTTTTTTTATATTGATATTTATGGCAAAAGCAATTGAAGAGAGAACAACTTTTGACAGGAGACAGACACACAAAGCAGTGAAAATATACAAACAGCATATGACAACAATTACATGACATAGGAACTGGACAGTAGCGGCTCCATTTGGGAAATATCACAAACTGCTTTCAGAAACCGATGTCACAAGAACAAAAGAGCACAGGACACAATATGCACCAGGCAATTCCGGGTCTTGTGATAAAGGGACACCAGAAGTAGCAAACAGGACAGCACAAGGTAGTGAGCCAGCCAATGGCGGGAGTGGCCATGCACTTGCAACCCTTGTAAAGAATCGTCTAGCGGGCTCAGTAATGCAGCTAGCAACTAGCTAAAGCAGCTAGTAGCGGCTGTGGGAAATTCAGCTCAGCGGGCCGGTGATCACGTTTTGCCAGGTGTAAATCCAGCCGGCCTTATGATAGAAAGGCAAAACGTTTAATAGTGTTCAGGCAGATTTGCGACTGACTGGATTAAGGCGGGCTCAGCGTGTTGGCCACTCGGCTCATCTCTGACATGCAAAAAGATGGCGACCGAGCTAGCGTCCGTGATGTCAAATGTTTTATGGAGGCTCTCTTGTTGATTCAGCCAGCGCCTTATTGCTCCTTGACGCTCGGGTTAATGATTGGCAATAAGCAGTTAGAACAGAGGACACCCCCAAAACCTTTACAGGTACGAGCAAAACATCCCACGCAACGCCGTCGTGTCACGCTAGGTGTCAGCGCGCCGGCCTCGGCAGAAATGAGCCATTCCGCACCACTGTTGTTATTCTGTTTTTTGTTTTGAATCTCGTACACTTGAGTAGGAATACAACACGGATCAAATATTGATCTTGCGATATTATTAAGACGTGCACAAACGTATCGAGACATCGAACATTGGTATATATTCTTTTTGTCTATTTCTATGTACTGTTACTATCAAATATTGATATTGTGCTGTATCATGCATCATGTATCATACACACGCATACGCACACACACACACACACACACACGCACACACACAGAGTGTCAGTCAACTGATGAACAATTCTTCCTCGTGGTTTTCTCAGCGATCAATAGTCTTCAGTGCATCTCCCTTGACCGCAACCCTTGGTAACCTCGCAGGATGTGTGTGTGTGTGTGTGTGTGTGTGCGTGTGCGTGTGTGTCTCTTGTAGCTCTCAGCAGCCTGAAGCGAAGCACATCTGGAAAAGATACATTTTAAATCTTTTTTTAAATCAGTTTCCTTATCATGAATTGACCTTTATTTTATTTATCATGAATTGACCTCTATTTAATTAATCTGATAAGATGAAAGGAAATGGTAATTCAACCGTGTTTTTTTTAGTTCAATGTTTTTTGTATTATTTACCAAAACTAATTGAATCAGTTATCCTACAAATGTCAACTATACACAGCATTTCAATTGTTTACTATTTTATTTATTTTTTATTCACAATCATTTCGCCACTTATTGTCACAGTAAAAGAAACCAAACCTGACATCAAAAGGTTACAAAATCAGAGACGCAGACTATTTTCATTTGAATTGTCAAGTTTATTGAAATATTTTTTGGGATGTTGGTTAGGGACTTGAATTTTGCGCCTCTCACCCAATAACAGCTACTCGCAACCTCTGCACCAAATGTAAACAGAGCTGTTGTGTATTTTAATGAGAAAAGCACATTTGATTTAGTTCTGAACGTTTGTACTATTTTACTTCTCGTCTTTTATTGTTTATACACATCACTCTGTAACAGCTGCTGTAAAAATAAAGTTGATTTGAGTCATAAGATATCACACAATTGTTTTAATGAACTCAATTCAATGTCACACTGAAACGAATCACTTTTTGATTTACAGCATCGACGATAAAGCCAAGCTGAAAGCGACAGTTTTTCCTTCCATCTTAAAATATGTTGAACGGCTTCCTATTTGTCCATCCAGCTCATATTGAATTGGTGTTCATAAACATGCATATGATTGATAAACGCAAAGTGAAGTGCCCTCCCCTCCTCCCACTTTCTTCCATTTTACTGCATGTGGACGGACCACAGTTCAATATCCCTTACGAAAACAAATAAAATGGCGACACAGTTGCATGGAGAATATTCTCTCGTGCGCTTGAGTAAAAAAAAGAAAAAAAGAAAAAGATGAGCTCTTCTCACTACGCTGACATAGTCCCTGAGTCTGTCACTTCTGCACCTTCTACTTTCTTTTTCAGAACCAAAAACTTGAGGAGTGAGCTCAGACGACAGGCGCAACCCGTATTTATTGACAAAAGTGACTTTTATTCGACTGATTTAATGCAGAATACATTTTAGAAAAATCATGCCCAATCATATCGACACAGCCGCTGAATCAAACATTTTCAAAGTTCCACGTGTTTTTTTTTCCGATGACATTCCCAAGTCTCTCGTCAAGTTCTTGTCTCCAGGATTTCCTATTTCATGCCAGTGAGTCAGGCCTCATCCCAGGATACGAGCAGTGGGTGTGTCAGAGGTGCGGACGAGAGAATCCGCATCGGACAAATACAGCACATGGTAGCGAATAGCACGGAATCGTCTTGGTTGTAATTATTGGTTGCCGTGGTAACATGGCGATACCGTGACAAAAGAGGCTGCTCGGAGGCCGCCCGGATGCTGGGAGTTGTCAGGATGAGAGGATGCAGGCATGGGGGAAGGGGAAGGGAGGTAACATGGGGGGTGGGCTGCTGATGGGAGTGGGGGTGGGTGGATTGGTGATGCCAGCTTGAGGGTCCGGCAGCTCTGCACCATGGCAACAAAGAGACCCTTTTCCATCCCCCCATAAGATCATAAACATTTCAGCATTCATAAAATGGAAACACGTTAAACACTCGCAATACAAACCGTATTGGTGCGAATATCACTCAAATTGTATCAGATGATCATTGCTTGTGTTACAGTTTCAATACGATCGATCCCTAGCTGATATGGCGCTTGGGCATATGGTTATCACTTTTGCTAAAGTGGATCAAACTTTGATGACGCGTTTTATTCTTGTCGCATAGTGTCAATGAAAGTTGCTCCAGTATCGATTCGATGCTGTATTGTATCATTATCACTTGGAATATATCGCATCACTGCAAGTGGATCCAGTATGGCTATGTTTTAAAACAGTGTTACTTGCCGTCTTGACATAATTGAATCAAATTTTAGTATTGTGAAGTAAGATATAATGATTGTTTTCACTTAACCAGATCAAACTTTGATATGTATTATGTATATATTATATATATATGATGTATAATATATACATGATGTATATATTATTGATATGTATTCATCTATATTATCTATTGTATCACGATTGCTTGTTATAGAGCGTTTATAACAACTGGAACACCATTATTATGACACCTTGTATTTGTTATCATTGCTTGTCCATCAATTCTTGATGCTGGGCTATATTTTGGTGACTTACTCTATCAATATTAATACAATTGGATGGATTCTCCACATTTATTGTATCTTTGAGCGTTGATACAAAAATATTACACACGTATAAAGTCGCGATGTATTGATATCATTTATGCTACAATGTCGCTCCATCTTCCATCCTTCATTTTTGTGATTTCCTCATGAGTTTCAATGTAAGTGGATTGTATCAACAGCGATATTTCATCTATTTGTGTCAATCCTGTCGCATATATGTTGACAGTACATCGCAACGACATTGATCATTATCAAGGTAGCTACGTATATATTGTCTTGTCCTGGTGGGGATGTTGCGTTGTCTAGATGAGCACTCGGAGACAAAGATCTTTCCGTTTGTCCCTGAGCTAACTTGATTTGCCTAGCCTGTCCATCCGGCTGCTGCTCTGCTTTTGATGAACACGCACATGCACAAAGCAGACCACCAATGCTACAGCGATTGGTCTGGTGGGACGTCACATTGATGGCCATTTCTGATGCGTGGTAAAGCTCAACAAGCAGTCACAACCAATCAGCCAAAAGTCAACGTCCATCAAATAGCGAAATTTCACAAAGACCAACTACATTGGAGCTTTCCCACTTATTGCGACCATTTCATGTTTTGTGTCCTAGAATGAGGCGTCAGTGAGCAGCAAGGACGAGGCGGACATGAGCGAGCCCTCGTGGCCGGCAGCCGACGCCGGAGCCACGTCGCAGCTCAGCCTGGCCGGCCCAGCGGATAGCATGCGCCACGGTCCCAACATCGCCGGCAACAGGGAGGACGACGGTAACATTTATGCCGCTTTCAATATTGCTTTGACTTGCTCAAGAAGGTAAATCGGATGGATTGAAAAATTCAAAGCACCCCCATCTGATAGGAAAGTAGCCATTGTTATTTTTATGGGTTGTGAAGCAGCAACACACATACGGCTAAAGTCTTCACCCTTTTGGTGCATTATTTTGCAAATTCCAAACTAAGTACCGTCATTTCCGGACTATAGGTCGCACCGGAGTATAAGTCGCACCAGACATAAAATGCCCCAAAAAGTGAAAAACAACAACATATATATGTATAAAAGTCGCTCCTGAGTATAAGTCGACCCCCCCCCCACCCGAACTATGAAAAAAAAACCGCGACTTATAGTCCGAAAATTACGGTAACTAACTTTGAACCACAGTCTTGTGGGAGGAGCTTAGCCATGTCTGTGAATTATGAATGAACTCATTTGTCACCCACTATTCAATATTAATGACGACTCATATTCTCGGTCACACGCATCGTTAGCACCAATTAGTGAAAGCTCCGATTATGTCTTCCTTGCACTTTGTTTGCTCGGATCCAGCGCACGTTAACAAATTCAACTTAGTTGATGAAGTGCGTGCGTGTGTTCTCTACAGCGTCAACTGCGGAATGTTGAATTACTTTTGAAGCAGCAGACGAAATGTTGACCCGTGTTTTTTTTTTTTTTTTTAGGACAGAAATATTTGACTTGGTGCTTGCTCTATTATGGTGCATAATGACTCACACACACACACACACACGCACACACACACACACACACACACACACACACTCTTTAGGAGCGCACACCTTATATACACATTGAGCTTCGTGTCGTTTCAAGTGTTTTCGTGACAAGAGCTGCCAAGCTGAGTGGAAAAGGTCTTAAAGGAGGATGGGCAGATCGCCGCCCACCTGCCAGTTATGCAAAAAGAGCACTTGGGGGGGGGAAAAAAAAAAAAAAGATTCTTCCACCTGTCACCTCTTGTCCTGTTTATATACGTACCTGAGCAGCACGTTATGTCCCAGAATGATTTCCGTTTATTTCTATCCCATGGTGGATGTGCCTAATCCTCCAAACTCCCTTAAGTGAGTCGAGCTAGGATCACTGCACTGCCACCATACTGCGCTGTTAAAGCAAAAATGGTCGAAAACAAAGGTTCCGATCTCGAAAACGCATGACTCGTACCTCAAGGCGCTCCTTCAAAATATTAACTTTTTAATAGGCACTTGTAATTTTTGTCTTTCGTCCCCTTTGCGCACCTTTTATTTCTTCTCGCGAGGTTCACGGGACATGAGATTTTAAAACTGAAATCCTCCGTCCAGCACAATCTAGTACTAAATCTGTCATCTCCGGAAACCTCCGGAACACCTGTGGTCTTCGCTGCTTGGAATGCCACTCCACTGACTTCACGCTGACTTCCTATCGTCGTCATTCTTCTTCATGTTTTATAATCAATGTGTGTATCGGTGCGTTCCCGCTGCGAAAGTAGGACAGCGTTGTCAAATGACCTCCCCCTGCCACCTCCCTACAGCATTGGGTTTGTGGAGAGGCTGAGGAGAGGAGGGCAGCCATTCAAAAAGGAGAAAGGAGAAGGCACATGCTTGGGCTCTTTGTGGCGGGCGGGATGAGATGAGAAGCAACAATGATTATTATTATTATTTTTACCAGTAACAATGAATGAATGAATCTTTAAGCGTCTTTGGGTTCTTGAAAAGCGCTATACAAATTTAATGAATTATTATTATTATTAATCAATGCACGGAGAGAGAGAAATGTATGATTGTCTGTGTGCGTGTTCAAAGAATTTGAAAACCAGAATGCACCCATACCAGATTTGGACACTGGTTTTTAATATGTTTTCAAATGTTTCATGTTCTGTCTGTTCTCACCTTCGATTTCGATTAACATGATGTTAACACGTTAATATTTGTGTTTTATTCCACAGTGTGGATTTTAAAATTGCGCTTTTGTGTTACCGTTTTTTTTTTTTTTTTTATAAAAGGATGGAAATATCGCTTTTAAAACGTTCATAACTCTTTGAAAGTATTCAAATGAGTTTCATCGCATCAGTTGAATAGTTTTCATTGATTTACTGGAAAGCACAAGGGCTAAAAAAGAATGGTTACCTCGGTTGGAGTGAACGGCAGGCAGGCACGCTGAGTTATCGATCATGCGCCTTATCAATTCCGCCGTGCTATGTGGACATTTTATTTTGAAAGTCTGATTAGCACATTGATCCACAGCGGTACACTGCAGTTATTTGTCCAGTAGGGACTCCACGGTGTTTAATGTGCTATTCTATACCAGGATGTATGTACTCTGTAACCTGGTCACTGTCGTCAAGGAAACCTCTCTTCCATTCGAGTGAGACTCTATGCGCTCACACACAATCTGTAAGTGCTAATGTACTCGCTGCTGGGGGGGGGGGGGGACGTGGGGGGGGGGGAGACCACGTCCTCCTTTTCAACAAAGAACCTGGAGAAGCTGAAGAAACGTCTGAAATGATATTTCTCACTTTTAGTAGTGTGAGCATTTGAATGGTGTCAGTTGAGCCAAGATGGAAGATTGATGAAAAGCTCAGTGGATGTGCTAACAAATGCAAAACCGGAGTAGTGGAAATGCTAAAGCAGATTGAGAAGCCATATCAATCTTATCCTGTTTCGGCCACTACTTTTGAAAATGGACAGAATGCCAACATGCTAGCGAGAATTAATAAATTACCGTTTTTTTCCATGTATAATGCGCAAAATTTAACTAATTTATTGTCCTAAAATCTGAGGTGCGCATTATACATGGGTACAAAAAAAAAAAAGAAATTCTTTATTATTATTATTTTTTTTTAATCCGGATATGATACGGAGGCCGCCATTGCAGATGCGCTTTCTTCTCTGCTGTTCACGTCAAACACGCTCCATACGAACACAACGCTCTCGTATCAGACGCTTGCTCGATCATCTGCTTGTTTGCTGTCACAATGTACCCTACACAAATCCGAAACATTTCTTTGCTATCGAGTTTGCTAGCGCATGCGCAATGATACTGACCGGCAGAATAACATCCGCTTGTTCCCAAAGATGATCTTTTTTCTCAAATCATTTTACGTTCACGGACTTAAGTAGGAGTCAAAATTTGGGTGCGTATTATACATGGGTACAGGCTTTTTTCCAGCATCAACATGCCATTTTTAGGGTGCGTATTATACATGGGGGCGCATTATACATGGAAAAAAACGGTAATAAAGCTTTTACCCTATTCAGTGACAACTTTTTTTTTTTTTTTTGCGAAAGCGCTATAGCAGATTTGACCCTGTACTCGGTCGGGTGCTATGATGCCGCTAATGTGTTAGAAAACATTTTTTCTATTGTAGACAGGGCTGTGGACTCGGTTCGGACTCGGGGACTCGGTCGGACTCGGTCATTTTTGCCGGACTCGGACTCAGTGCTGATTTTGACCGAGTCCACCGAGTCCGACAATAAAAAAAAAGAGGCAAGACGCAGCCAGAGAGTGTCAGGTTACAGTCAGCGCGGTAGGAGTTGGAAGAAGCAGTAAAAACTCCACCAAACTCGTCGTAATGACCCGTGACATATGTTTTATTTTGACAGTAACGATGAGAGTATATCAAATATATCCCCAAAACATATGAATGTATTGTGCACTGTGAGAGTTGATGGTTCTGTGATTGATTGATCAGGCCTGAGGCTAGTTGGATGACTTGTGTTCAAAGTCCAAAGATGCGTGGGTGGAGTTCTGATTTGTGTGTGCGCCTATATAAGCCAGTGCGTGTGTGTGTGTGCGTGCATGCGTAGGAGTGGTATGTATGGTAAGGCGAGGTCGAGGAGGAGCAAGCTCAACAGTCTGGGTCTTTGTCTTCCTCACTGTGTGTGTGTCTGTACGTGTGTGTGTGTGTGTGTGTGTGTTGTTTGCAGGCAGCATTTTTTTTTTCTTTCACCTCTCAAGGCCACAGATGATCCAGCCGCAGGCTGCACAAAACATGCAAAACACACACACACATTGCACAAAATGCATGTGAGTGTATTCAGAGGCTGGCTACACGTGGGCGTGAATGATGCGAGACAAGTGAGGCAATGTCAGTAGTTGACTCAGTCAGCATGTGTTAGCCGAGCGACTCTCTCGCCTTTGGCTTTCTTCCCCCAATGTTGATGACATGCTATTGCAATTTGGATGGCGTGTTATTGCCATGTCGCTGCCATGTTGTCCTGGTGTGGCTGGCTGTCACAATCTTGTGTGTGCTGACAAGTCTTTTCCAAAGCGTTAACGTGTCCTCACACCTTGCGTGGCTGCCATCTCAGCGCCGGCTGGGTCTGACGCTCTGAACTTTCCACGTGCTTGAAGGCATCGTGGACATTGTCGAAAAATGCCATCAGGGTTGGATCGTATTCCAAAAAGCAAGGGAAGGTGCTGTTTTCATTCATTGTGAAAGGGGGTATCAGCTTATCTGATATTTTACAGACACACACACACTCACTGTGCTTTATATGTAAAGTAGGTCAGGAGGCCAGTGGCAACCATCACTGTGCAAGCAGCTTAGGAATTTTGAAACTAAGCGCTGGATTTTGGTCGAGAGCACACACGTGTTCAGGCGTATAAACCGGCGCACCTCCATTTTTGAGTAGACGCAAACCTCGAGACAAGTCGGCTGTGTTCACCCCCACAACGGCGCAAATAGCCGTTTGGAACTGCGCGCATCAGCGAAAATAGCAAAAGGAAGCTAACTCCACTCATGCGGGTAATTGGTGCTAGCTAGCACGTGCTAGACTTTCACATGGGCATGAAAGTAGTGGCACAAAAGTGACACTCAATGTTTTGTAGCTTCCAAAGGCTTTGAATTGTGTTATCGAAGTAGACTCCCATGTCATGAATAACGTTTGGTTTTGATTTTGAAATAGTTCACACGCATCTTGTACGTTTCCATACCGTCACAATGTCATGTTGTCATGTAATGAGGCAGGTCGTGTTGTGTTGTCATGGTAACATATGATGAATGAGCAAAAAAGGCACATGAAATGATATCGCGGAAATGAGACTTGTGTCTGATATGACTCCTGTGGAAGAGAGCCAGCATCTGTTCACGGCATACTTTTGCCCTATTGACCGTGAGTGTGGGAGGAGAGGGGGGTGGGGGGGGCTCAGTTGCCATGACGATGCCAGCTAGGCAAGGCAGTCGGTCGGGGAGGGACAGCGGCGCCTTTTAGGGTGTGGCACCAAGGAACCACCGAGCGAGGGCCTGCCTTGCCAGCAGCTCGGGATAATCCATTGTAATCGGCCCTGGTGTAGGAGGTGGGAGGGGTAGGGGTGGGGGTGGGGGGCACTCTACCTTCCCCGTCTTCGTCTCTCGGGATGTGGTGAGGAAGAGGCTGAGATGAGGGGAAGGGGGAAGCAGTGAAGGAATTAGCATCTGTTAACACTCTCGCCCCCTTGGAGGGAGGCCGAGGGGAGGAGGGGTGAAGCCGCAAATGAAGCACCATGGGCGGATGACCCATACCAGCGCCCTCCCTCCCTCCCTCCCTCCCTCCCTCCCTCCCTCCCTCCTCCGAGCAAAGGTACCTTCTCCATCCTTCCCATCTTATCATCCCTCCGTCATCCGAGCAAACGTACGTTCTCCATCCTTCCCATCTCATCATCCCTCCCTCATCCGAGCAAACGTACGTTCTCCATCCTTCCCGTCTTATCATCCCTCCCTCATCCGAGCAAACGTACGTTCTCCATCCTTCCCATCTCATCATCCCTCCCTCATCCGAGCAAACGTACCTTCTCCATCCTTGCCATCTCATCATCCCTCCCTCATCCGAGCATCCGTCTACAAATCTCTTCTGTGATTTTTCCAACTCCACCTGTCCCTGCGGCCATCCTCTTCTCCCTCATCCCTTTATTATTCCTCTCATTTCCCAATGCACCCTTTTATTTTCCCCTCCTCGCCAGCCGTACTGCTCCATCTCTCTCTCTTTGGCTCTCTCCCACCCTCATCCATTCATTCCGACTCTTCCCCCCGCATCCCTCCAGGAGGGAGCCGGGATTCCCCGTTTTGCGTGGTGATGGGACGGAGGGCCTTCAGGGCAAGGGGGAGGGGAGCTGATATATTCCGGAGTGTGCCATTTGTCATCCCAACTTCAACGTTCTCCTCGGTGCGGAGGCGCTCGCAGCCGGAACGGAGGTCACGGTAGCGTCCGTGTGACGGCGTGACACACACATGCACGCTAGCGTGCTCTGAGGGGCGAGGTCATGTGATGTGCACAGCGCTCCATCACACAGGGCGTCCTATTCACACTCACACAGACAACACACACTGTCACTCCAGTTGCAAATAACAATGTGCGTTTGTAAGAAAGTGGGGTTTTCCAGACGAAACCCATTTGGTTACATCGCATGTGACGGCTGTATAGCGAATATTCGCCGACTGGAGTTTCGCTTTTGACTGATTTGCCTTTACCCCCCTATGGAAGTCAATAGTTTGATGAAAAAATTCATCGGTGTGTGTGTGTTGTGCTCTATCTGTAAGTCCTGGCTGAGTAGGAAAGTAGTTCAATAATTGGTGTGAAGGAATTGCGTTCGAGTGACGTTAGCTTAGGTTATGAGTGGAATTTTGTTCTTTCTGTCTTAAGCCATTTCCCAAGTTCTGCCACAAATAGCCAAACTGCCCAAAATGCTCTTTTCGATACACTTTTAGTGATACTAGACATTAAAACAAGAAATGGAAGAAAATACAGGTGATATTTTTTACATGGCCGTACGTGTCATGCGTGTAGAAGAAGAACCAGAAACGTGGATCATAATAACAACATGGCTGCCAACAGCGGAGCTAGCTTACAAAACGCTCATCTAACGTGACTGTTTTAAAAAAAGATACATACTTTCATTCCCATTAAGATGTAAGAACATGAAGTTTATGCAAGTTTGTGACCGAAAACAATTTTCTTTATTTATTTTTTTTTAAACGTGCTTATTGTCAGGAAAAATCAAAGGAAAACTTGTTTGGAATAATGTTGATGTGGATGGATGGATTGAAATCTGAAATCAGATTTGAATAATTGAAACCATATCAATCAAGTTGGTGTCAAAAAAATAAAAAAGGAATCATTTGTCAAAAAAGAATCTCTGTTCCGTGTCAGAATTCCTGCTGTCATGAACCGTTGATTGACAGAATGCCACGTTCTGGTGTGTGCCTTCACTGGCGCCCCCGCCTGGTCACATATGCTATATACACTCGAATCATATCTAAATATTTGTACTGTATGCATCTCTTCATATCCACATATATACAGTGTATTTCTCCCCCCTTCCCCCATCCTAATCATCATCACCTCCACCTCTAAAGCGACCCCTACCCCCACCTGACCTCTTTCTCTTGCTAGCTCCTTGCCCTCTGCCGATCCCCCAGCAGTCTTTCTTTCCGTCCTTCCTCAACGTCTTTCCTTTTCGTCCTCCTGCATCCCTTCGTTACGATGGTTACGAAATGGTACATCGGGGGGGGGGGCGTCTGTTCTGCCGCCGCAGCATCCATACACTTGCGGCCAAATCTTCAGAATCTCCAAACAGCATACTTTTAAGCAGTAATAGCAACAGTACAAGAGATGATGTTATGTTATGTTATCTACTGCTGTTTTCTCCCAGTGTAACGTATTGATCATTTATCTCTACATCCTTGAGCAGCCCACTCTTCACCTGTCTGTCAACCTTGATCCATATCTTGCCAGCATCCATTGGTCCACATTCCATTCATCCATCATGAAATGTTGATGTCCATTAAAGTGCACGATGGATGATGATAGAAGGAGGAAAAGGGTGTGGGATGCGGAGGGAGGGAGGGAGGGAGGGAGGGAGGATAGGGAGGGAGGGAGCTTGATGCTGTTTTCTGCATGTCTTGGTCCGTTGGTTTCGACTTGGTGACTTCATGCCGCCACCTGCTGAACATTTTGTGAATGTCTTTATTGAAACATGCTCAAGTGTGAAGTCAGAATATTTCGACGTAAGCATGCGGTCAAAACCAATTGAAAGCACATTCATCAATTCAAAATCTTGAATATGAAATGAATACCAGCAATGTTGAATGAATAAAGGTTGGATAAGTAACTCTCTGTCATTCCAGATGATTCATCGTCCGAGAGCGGCAGCGGCCTTCCCACCCTGACGCCTCCGTCGTCCTCCTCGGCCGCCGCCGCCGCCGCCAGGGAAGCCGATGTTGTCAACGGCAACTGTGGCCCCGCCCCGCTCGACTTCAGCGCGTCCTGGTCCTCGTCTTCCGAGGACCAGCAGATTGCGAACCTGAGCGAGCCGCCCCCTCAGAAGCCGCCGCTGGGCCCTTCTCACCTGCCCGTCACCGTGTCGGCGGCGGCGGCGGCCCTGCTCGGCGCCCTGCATCCGGCTGTGTCGGAGGAACTGCGTAGGAAGTACCCGCTGGCCGCTAAAGCTCCGCTGGCGACGCACCCTGCCTTGCCGGTGCCCCGTTCGCACATCCCGCGCGGGCACGCCTCGCTCGGCAGCGATCTGCGCCTGGAGCGCGACTACGGCGGCAAGGTGAGTGGACGGACGGCGGCCCGGACCCCCGAGCAATTTTCCCACCATCTGCCTTGCGCGTGCGCCCAGTCTCCCGTGTACACTTCCGGCGGCGGCTACGACAGCATCAAAACGGAGCCCGGCGCCGAGGACCTGAGCGCCGGCCGTCTCGGCGCCCCCGACGACGACGACGACGAGCACGACGAACACGACGACAGCGACAAGATCAACGACGCGGAGGGCGTCGACCCGGAGCGCTTGAAGGCCTTCAATGTGAGTGGGCGCCACTCGCTCGACTTTCCTAGCCAGTAACGCCGCCCGCCGCCGTCTGCCTCCAGATGTTTGTGCGTCTGTTTGTGGATGAGAACTTGGACCGGATGGTTCCCATCTCCAAGCAGCCCAAAGAGAAGATTCAGGCCATCATTGAGTCCTGCAGCAGACAATTTCCAGAATTCCAAGAACGCGCCCGCAAGCGCATTCGCACCTACCTCAAATCCTGCCGACGCATGAAGAAGAATGGCATGGAGGTACCACGCAATTGCAAATATTTCACAATCGTCGAAGTCGAGTGACTTCATCTTTTACGACGCGCATCGCTAATATGCATCGGGTTCTTTTTGCCCCGATCAGACCCGTCCCACCCCGCCTCACCTCACCTCCGCCATGGCGGAGAACATCCTGGCCGCCGCCTGCGAGAGCGAATCTCGCAACGCCGCCAAGAGGATGCGCCTGGATGCCTATCAGGTCAATCGCCGACCTTTTTATCACTCGCGATAAAAGCGTAGCATTTGATTAGCTGTACTGCGCCAGCTTTTCGAGCTCCCACTTAATGAAAACACACAATGAGGAAATAATAACGTAATAACGTGAAAAGTAGAGCAGTATTGCAACGTTCCTTCGCCTTGTGCTTGAAGGATGAGCCGATCTCGCTGGACAAAGCGTCCAGCGGTAGCGGCGCCGCCACGAGGGAGCCGGCGTCACTTGTTCCCTCCGCCTACTCGCTGGCCGCGTCCGCCTTCTCCAACCAAGAGCCGCAAGTTTACATCAACGGCGCCGGGCTCAACTACGGTTACCGCGGCTACCTGGGCGGCGCCGTTTCCCTGACGACTGGCGCCGCCGCTCAGAGCAACGGTGAGGCTGTAGGAAAGATGTATTTCGACTTTGTCGCGCCGGCCGCCCTTTTTCAGTGGATGGATTGTGTCCTCCTCGTCAGGCCCCACGGACCTCAGCATGAAGTCGCTCCCGTCGGGCAACGTGGCCACCGCCGCCAACCACTGTCTGGGCGGGCGGGGCGGGGCTTCGGCCCAACTCAGTCAACCGGAGATCGCGGCCGTGCGCCAGCTGATCGCCGGATACCGGGAGTCGGCGGCCTTCCTGCTGCGCTCTGCCGACGAGCTGGAGAACCTCATCCTTCAGCAGAACTGAAGTGGCCATCTTCAGTCCAGGAGAAAAGTTTGAAGTGGACTATTTGTAACAAGAGGTTCTGCCTCACAATCAGCTCGAGCCTCCGATGAAGAGCGACTTTGCCGAAGCTCCAGCAGCCGCTCGAGCACACGGGCTTGTACATAGAAGCACTTATCCCGCTAACTAACCTTGCCGCTACTTCATATGCACCTCGGGCGCCCGTTGACCAGAGCAGGAAATACCTCAATCATCCGCTTCCTGCCCCGCTGCTGTAAATACTCAGCTGAAGATGCGGAGGATGATGACACGCGTGTCCACTGTTTGTGTGCGCTAAATGCTAACCACTACTCCTTTATTACCTCTTACGCTAACACGGTCGTCACATCACTTCGGATCCTCGTCCGTCCATCCGTCCGTCTCTTCTCGATGGACCTAAAGCTCCTGCAGGCCTCCTCCGCTGGGATATTGCTGCTAGAACGAGAGGCGGCGGGCGCTTCAGACATGGACACCCGCCAGACCTCACAAATGGCGACGATGACAGACCACCAAAAGCTTTCTCGTGTTACGTGTCTTTGTTTGGACGAATCGGCAACAAGTCGCTACATCTACGTTATTGGCCGCCGGGCGTTGTCCGGATAAGCCGACGAGCGGCCTCGGTTTGTCGCGAGGAGAAACGTTAGCTTAGCTTAAAGTTGTATGATTTGATTTTCAAACAGTCGGCCATTAACCCGTTGGTTTTACATTGTACAGCAAGTTGGCTACGTGATTAGATGTCACTAACGTCTGCCGTCTTACAAGATTGAATGAGCTTGGTCCGTGAGCAGCCTTGTTTTGTCGCGAGGGGAACGTTAGCTTACTTTAAAGTTCACTAATACGGATCAGTCAGTGAGCAACCTTAACTTGTGAGGCCAAAGTTGGTTGAACTTAAAGTCGTTTCAAATTTGTTTTGATCATTTTTACAGCTATCTTTAAGTCTAACCTTGGTACTCTCATTGTCCTCTCGCGTCAGCATCGGGCTAAAGTTAGCTTGGCTTCAAAAGGTATCGTTGAAAACAAATTTGAAACGTGTAGACACATTGTACAGC
Source organism: Syngnathus typhle (assembly GCF_033458585.1). Taxonomy (NCBI): domain Eukaryota; kingdom Metazoa; phylum Chordata; class Actinopteri; order Syngnathiformes; family Syngnathidae; genus Syngnathus; species Syngnathus typhle. The sequence continues at coordinate 947,961 of NC_083739.1, forward strand.
CAGTCATCAAAGCAACATAACGTTGTCTTCTCAAAGTACAATGCCTTCCTATGGATAAGATGGGCTTATGCTCACATAAGCTAACTGGTGGGAACAAATAAGGTGGCCATTTTGCTATGGGAACAAATAAGCGTCAATGGAGGTGGCCATTTTGCTATCGGGCGAATTTGGGTTTAACATTGAGCTTTTTTTGGTTCTTTTGGCTAAAAAGACAAAACGATGTTGCCCCAAGCCCAGGGCTATGATATTAATACGCTGCCTTTGCACTTAACTAGTTTGCGTCTTTTTTTCATCTGGATTTCAGTCGTGAGGAGGTGGAAAAAACATTCTCCTTTGATCGAATCCAACATCGATGTTGCTTACCAAGGAGTCATCCATCCCTAGGTCGCACGAAGCGAAGATAACAAATCGGAAAATGAAAGTTGTGACACAAAGCTGACACTTTATGCTTACTTTTGAGTTTAATGTGCGAAAACAACAATTACAAAAGTGAACTGAAGGGACCGATGAGAGGATTTCAAAGAGCGACTTGTTTCCGACCGTGATGTTTTTATTTTGTGGTGGAAAGGGGGCAGGTGGTGTGCGCGTCGCACTAGCTTTTGTGATTTTTTTAAAAAAAATATTTCTTTTACACAATGCAGCTGATAATCACACAATTAAGTTAACAATTGCGAGAGCAAAGAGAGTTAACGTGACTTGTTGGCTTTGTGGAACATTCCCGATTTGAACTGTGAAGAATGTTTTTGTTATGGTTTGATTTTTTTTTTTTTCACAAATATGCAAAAAAAAGAGGGGCGAACGAGGAAGGATGCGATCAAGTCACACGATCCGTGCGACACTGCGCTACAATCAGGTTCGAAAGGTTCCAAGCCAGGTGTCGGGAAAATATGGCCTGGGGACGGATATGCTATGATCCGTTCTTTCATTCTAATAATAATCGGAATGATTAAATTGGGGTTAAATTGGTTGATTGGAAGAATCGTTTTATTAAAGAATTGCTACGGCATTGAATTAGTGAAGCCAAAAGAAGACGTTTGATTTTGATTCTATTTTACATACACATTTACATTGGTTTCCACTAAGGCAAACATAAAATAACCAGCAAAGGACAATCTTTGCCAAATTCTAAATTGCTGTTTCCAATCGAATTTTTACGAGTAAACTCCACCTCCTGATGCCAGATTGTTTTTTATTTCCAAAATCAACTTTTTTTAAACAATCTATTTTTTGTATACAATGTTCGACAGTGTTTGCATTCTGAATTGTTGCCCAGCTGCAGCCCCCATCCCAAGGAAAAAAACAAAAAAAACTTCCTTACTATTTGAGTTGATGTCATTCAATAAGTCCATCTCAAACTTAATCATAGAAAAGACGGTTCACAAACCTAGTGAGCAATGGGACAACATAGTGAGCCTAGTGGTTAACACCTTTGTCTCAAAGTTGATGGGTTCTGGGTTTGAATCTCAGCTTCGGACCTTCTGCCTGCATGTTCTTCTCCCTGCATGGGTTTTCGCTAGGTCCTCCAAAAACATGCACGCTCGCTCTGCCAATTGAACACTCCAAATTGTCCATGTGTTAAATGTGAGCGTAAATGATCGTTTCTTTCCATGTGTCTTGCAATTGGCTGTCAACTAGTCCCAGGGTTGACATTGGTAACACATCATACTGCTAGTCAGTCAATACATCTGGCCAGAAAGTCATGTGAAAGACTCTAAATTGCCCATAGGTGTAAATGCTCATTTTGTGCCCTGCAATCGATCGATTGGCGACCATTCCAGGGTGTACTCAGCGTCTTGCCCAAAGTTGATTTGGATAGACTCCAGCTCTCTGAGGACACAAATACATTGGCCAGCTATTTATCACTGACTGTGTTACACGTTCGTGTCATGGATACGTATCTTTCTTTCTTTCTTTCTGCTGTGTTCTGGATGATGATGACGATCTGAATCGCTCGCTTGGCCTCGTTTCACTCAGCGCAAGTGTGATGTTTACATGTACAGAACTTCAACTTCCCTCGTATTCACTGATTTTTCTCCGAACCCCCAACAACACCCTCCAACAATGAAAATGGGAAGAACAACATAGAAATAACAGCTGGAAGTCGTTCGTGTTTCTTCACCTCTATTTATTTGTTTGTCTATTTTCTGAACCCTACCGATCTTTGCAAACAGCTCTTTAACATTGAACCTGATGTGATTCATGTTAAGCTGCTCACTACATCTCACGAGTCTGAGTTAGGGATACTAACCGCTTGTTATTGTTTCGACAGAGGTCACTGAAAGGATGCTAATAGATAGCATTTAGCCATGTGTGACTTAACAGATCCTAAGAGTTTGCTGTCGTGTAATCATGCATTAAGATAGGGTCACGCTAACTGCTTGCTAACATTTAGCCAAAAGTCGCAGAACCGTGTGACTACGTAACCAAGTGATGCTAACTGCAGTTAGCATTTAGCCATAGCTGTCTGAGGAGTCGTTTGTTAACGTTACAAAAAAACGTCTGTCAAAATGCTGATTATAAATGAAATGGCCACATCAACCTGAGTACACCGCATCAGGAAGTTTAGAATTTGGATGACGACATGGTCGGTCCAAAGTTGTTTTGAGGAATTAAAAAAAGGAGGCAAAAATCAAATTGCTTGAGCAGGCCAACGTTTTGAGACGTCACTGGGTCACCGTGATGTTTCAAATGTGGATACTATCCCCTAAAAACTAGCGTGAATGCCGATTGGTGAGAAGATCCGTGTGGGTAGTAGAATAGGTCTTTAAGCGGTCGATTGGCGGATGGAGGATTTTAGAGGCATCTGACGGGGTCATAACATCTAGCCATAAATTGCAGAGGTTGTGCCAATCGTTTTTTTACTGACTAAGTGATGCTAACTGCTGTTGGTATTTAGCCACAGGATACATGCCCTCTGTTTGCATTTGCTAGCTAGCTAGCCAAACGGCTTCTCAACGAGCACACCCGCTTATCCAACGAGAGCCCCAACCGATGTAGTTTTGCAGATAAATAAATAAATACAGATTTTGGTTCTCTTCAACATCTGGCTAGCGTCCAGCTATGCATCAGTTAGACCTAACCGCTTGGGCCACCGAGGGAAGAATAATGGTGCATTTCTCGACAGTTCTTGACGAAAGGATACAAACGGGTTGCTAGCGTCTAACCGTGCACTGTATACATTAGGGATTGTCAATGCCTTTTAGCATGAAGCCATAGGAATTTGCCCATGTGTGTGCTATTAATGCTATTAACCCCATTCATTCATTTTGGATGCTAACAGCTAGTTGGGTGCCAGTTGTGGGTGAACAAATGAAACAAGAAGCATCTTTCATTATTATTATTTTTGGTTGGAGGGGCTCAGTTGTGTAGACGCTCATACACACACACACACACACACACACACACACACACACACCGATGGATGGGTGTGAGAGAATGAAAAGCCATTGAGACCCACTTTGGAGGTCTATTCGTATATTTAGCGATCGAGAAGGGTGCAGACGACACACGTCAATCTCAGGAAACAAAAACAACACAAAGTTTTGTACAGACTCATTTGCTGCCCTCTTTGATACCATTTTCTATTTATCGTCTTTCTCGGTTTCATACAGCAGTGGACCTAATGTGTTCATATATGTAAATGAGACTTTATGTTGTGTTTTGTCAAAGAGAACATATCACGTCAACAATCTAACGGTGACTTTATTTTCAATGTGCTGTCACTTGGAACGTTTTGTTTTTTCTTCGGACCTCCTGAAATGTACAACACAAAGTTAAATATACTAATGGTAATAAAAAGTGTCCTAACCAGCTCAGTTCTTTTGTCTTTTCCAACAAAAGCAATCGAATTAGGTTGAGATGAACGCTTTTTAACGGGCTTTCAGCACCATACGTAAAGACCGAGAGAAAATATCACCTATTTGACTTGAATGTTGAGAGAATAATCATGCAAGAATTCGTTCAATCCGACTTTTTGCCAGTGGGGAGAATGTGTGACGTCATCGTGATCGTTGCTCATTGTTTGTAGGGTGCGCGCCCATGTGCCCGCGCACGCACCTGTCAGGTGTCACGCACGCGTGACCCAAAGACTTGAAAGGACTCGCGTGAACGCACGCCATCTTGATCCACACGACTGTCGGTCGGTCCAAAACTGAGGCCGAGCCCGAAGCTGTCACCTCGGATGTCCTCGGCCGCCACCTCGGATGTCCTCGAGCGCTCGCTTCCGCATTCCCACGGCAGCGGCTCGGGAGAAAAACCGGTCGGTCCGGCTCATCTGGAGCGCGCTGCCGCTGGTCCGGAACAATGCTTCATCCCGGCCGGCCGCAGCAGGGCGCGCGGGGCGGCTGCTTCTGTGCTGCTTGGCTTCTGCTGGGCTGCGGGGGCTCGCGTTGGACGCTTGAAGGACGCTCGTGAGATCCGGAGGTCATGGAGGGCTGCTGCCGCTCCTGCATGCCCTGTTTGAAGCGCCTTTGGGACTACATCTGGCCCGACTTCCGCTACCCGAGCCAGGTGATCGCCAACCCGGCCGCGCACGGAGCCGAGATCAGGACGGTGTCGGGCGACATCCGCGTGCCGTCGCCCAAGAAGAGGGCGGTCCAACTGTACGCGGCGCTCTTCGACTTCGAAGCCCGCAGCGATGACGAGCTGACGGTCCGCGAGGGCGAGAAGCTTTCTGTGCTGGAGCAGCGGGGTCACTACGTACTGGCCAAAAAAGTCACCGGCTCGCTGGAGTCTGGACTCATCCCTGCCAACTATGTGGCCGTCCTCCAGGACGAGTTCGCCAAACACAAGTGAGTGCGAGCGAGCGCTCTGATTTCAGGTCGGTGAACACCGTGCGCCCGCCTCACCTCAAGCCTAGGGCCGCGAATTGGGGGCTGACCTCAGGTCGGTCGCTTGGCATCCTGCTTTCGACCTCAGGTCGGTCGGTCGGTCGCTTGGCATCCTGTTTTCGACCTGCTCCACCTCACGCACGCACGCACGCACGCAGAAAGAAGAATGATGGAAAAGATAGATGACATTTTCTCATGTGTTTGAGTCAAATGTTTTGTTTATTCGAAACTACTGACAATATCATTTCAATCATTTAGGATTCGCGTTAATGCTCCTTAAAGGGCCAGTCGTTTTTTTTTTCTTTCTTTCTTTCTCCCTTCATTTTCTACAGACTGGCTTTATTTGACACCATCAGGATTTTGGAGCTGATTGGTCATGAAGTTAAAAAAAAGAAAAAAATTGAAACGCATTGAGGAAAGATAGTAACAATTCAACCTTAATTCACCAAAGGCGCTGCTGAACTATTAATATACAAATTCCCCACCCCAAAAATTCATTTAGGGGGAAAAAAAATTGAAAATAGCCCGACTGTATATGCTAAGAAACTTGTTTAGAACATCCCTGCATTGAATAAGATTCTGTTTGTTGTCATGTATTCTTTTGTGGCTCCAATCTATGATGTCGTTGATCGCTCAGTAAATTGATCGATTTTGTATTCTCTTGCGCCGATCTCTGTAGAGTATTATAATATATGTACTTGATGTATTTGACCTTTCTGGCATGTTATTTGTCATTTCCACAATCAAAGTTAATGTGACATTTAAAATACTGCTGCTTCTGCTGCTTTGTTGACGCTGACCTTGTTCTTATTTTGCGTGTCGAGCAGAACCGGTTTAACCCTCAAACAAAACGGACCCATTAGTACATTTTCTTCATAGGCCGCCGAATTGCTCATATTTCATATTCCCCTCTTTCTCATTTCAAGATACTGCTTTGCCTCTTTTATTATGAAAAAAGAAAATGCAAAGGATAAAAAAATGAAAATATGAATCGTCTCTCCCATGGTCACCTTCAAGTGTTGCACAAGATCCGCACTGCTGCTTCTTTTGGAATCCACGTCAGACAAAAAAACAAAACGGAAAGCACCTTTTGAACGAAGCTCTTGTGCGTGACGGTGCATTTTGGCCAACTTGCGTTCCACTTTGGAACTTCATCCAAAGGTTGTTGTTTGTGCGGCTTTGAGTAAGAAATAATCCAAAATATGTGATTGGCAAGGACTAAGAATACATCCGAATGACATTTTTAATTGAATCAGTCATTTCTTGTTAGTTTCAGCGAAACCTGAGCCACACGCCCACACCGATCACATCCAAGTCAACCGTCTGTCTCACCTGCGCCAACCAGTTTAGTGTTTACATTCTTCTTCTGTTTATATCTGCGGCGGCTACGATAGCTCATTTGTTCATCTGCAACCTCCTGACTCAACATATTAGCTCCTTAAGGGTGGGGCCTTAAGAAATGAGATGTTGACTGAAATGGCCGTGTGCGCAGGTGGTACTACGGCAACATCAACCGGACCAAAGCCGAGAAGCTGCTGCTGGCCCCCCAAAACAAAGATGGCTGCTTCCTGGTACGCATCAGTGAGAGTCACAGTGATGAGTACACCATCTCGGGTGCGTATGTCTTTTTACTTTTGAGGTATAGTCTTGTCATAGATTTACTTTTTGACCATGTTCTGCGTTTTTCTTGTGTGGTTATTGTCTTGGAATGGGCTGAACAGTCAAGAAAAACAAGAGTTTTCTTTTGAAGAGTTCCAAATTGATCCTAAACATTTGGGTTGAAATATTACACCTTTTTTTTCTCAGTGGTTTTATTCAGGTATTATTACTTTTTTGTTTGTTTTATGGGCAACGTTTTCATGTCAAAAAAATGTTGTTTATTAACTACTGCATAATAGTAACATTGACTTTTTTCTCAGTTTTAACTTATTACCTTGTTATGAAAATAAAGATTTAGTTTCACAAATACTGTATTCCACATGATACTACTAAAATTCAGATATCTTTTTTCTTAAACTACTTTTTAATGCTTGTATTTTTTTTTTCACATTTCTTTTTGTTTTAGGTTGAGGTTTTTTTTAACCATTTATATATATATTTTTTTTTCTTGCAAAAATAAGCACTTTGTCAAGAATAGTCAATAGAATCTTTTTTTTTTGTAATTTTACAATTTTCTTTACTCTCAAATTATGCCAGTTTAAAAGACCCCCCATTTTTTTCACAATTTATCCTTTTCAGATTGGTGCAACCACTATATTAATATGCAAAAAACGTTTTTGGGTGCAAAATAGGAGTTCTAGCTTCTCTCTCTCTGTGGTTGATGCTTGAACACAAAACCTCTGATGTGGCCATCTTTTGTGCCCGTTAAACTTCCAGCTCGAAGCGACGGGAAGGTGATCCACTTTCGTGTGCAGCGTTCCTCCATCGGCGCTTATTTCGTGTCAGACAAGGTCTCCTTCGCGACGCTGGGCGAGCTGGTCTCGTACTACCAGAAGAACCCTCGCAGTTTGGGCGTGCTGCTGACGGAACCTTGTGCTCAGCAGGTAAAGCTTCACACAGCCCAGTGCTTCTCAAATAGTAGGGCGCGCCCCGCTTGGGGGGCGCCGTGCTATACCTGGGGGGGCGCGTGTGACTAGGAATAGGCTTTTTGTTTTGCAGTACTAGAATAAAGTGTAATTGCGCATCTTCCCAGCAGGGGGCAGTAGCGCTCTCATTGTTACTTCTGTGACGTTTGCGACAGTGCAACATTTTACGACTTAAAAGACAAGTTAGGATAGTCACGGTGGGGAGGGGGGGGGGCGCGAAAAGTTTTCTTCTTGCTAGGGGGGGGCGTAACAGAAAATAATTGAGAAGCACTGGTCTATATGCATCAATATGTTTTGGTCAGCGCTTCCAGCCCAGTTCCAGTTTTTGTTGTCAAAGAATGCAACTTCTTTTCCTTCAGGGATTTAGGGAAGGTCTTCTTTAAGAAAAAAAAAAAGACATTATTCTCACATAGTTATGATTTATTTCTTTAAAAAAAAAGTACAACTTATTCCTTTGCATTTCAACTTCTTTTTGATGACACAATCTCTAAAATATCGAAAGAAATTACAACTATACTCTTGTACAATGGCTTTTTTGTGTAGCCACCTTTTAGAGTTCTCATAGATTCTTCGAATTTTAGAATTGTTCATAAATCCAAAACATGAAATATAATACTCAAAATAGTCCAACTGTTTCCCTTAAGAATTTCAATTACAAAAAATTTTTCACTCAATTTTAATGCAATTTTACTCTTGTATATTCCAATTTTTCAAATGATATACTCTTTTCTGACAATTTCAAACTTGATTCTCTTACTAGGATTATTTAGTTTCATTTCAGTGTACACAGAACTGATAATAGCAATGGTGGTATAATAAGTGATATCAAAACATAATATTGTAGCGACAATAATTGTACGGTATTAGAATGCTCGCATTTCAATGAAGTTTCCTAGTAAATGTTAACAAGGAGGCCATGCTTGTGACATTGTTGTTTCTTTGTGGAATGGACAAATCTCATTCAGGAGTTATCATTTCAGTCTTTTGTCACGTTTTCCCTTTTTTTTTTATTTTTACTACATTGTGTTGACTTGTCAAATGTCAAAGGCTTTCACTGTGGATCATGTTTGTGGCACGTCCATAATAAAAGACGATCACAAGAAAGTCGCCTGGCTTGTCTTCTTCATCAAACGACCGCTTTGTCCTCTTGGTGGTCCTCGGCGCTGAGGACACTCGAGCATGTCAGAGAAGAACCGGCGAGGAACCTGCTGCGTGAAAGACGGATGACGCACGTACACACCCCGGCGCCGTGCGGCGCGTACTCACATGCTTGTGCTCTGCAGCGGGAGCTTTACGACATGGAGCCTTGGGAGCGGCCTCGGGAGGAGTTCAAGATGCACCGCAAGTTGGGCGAAGGCCACTTTGGAGAAGTGTGGGAGGCTCTGTGGACCACCGAGAATAAGCGAGTAGCCATTAAGATGCTCAAACAAGGTATCCTTCCACTTGATTTTCACCTTTTGCGCATTGGTCTGGAAGAGTTGAAGAGAGTTGAGCCGTTTTTCTTTTGGCTGATGTTCAGAGGACACCAAACAGGATGAGTTTGTGAAGGAGGTGCAAGCGCTGAAGAGCCTCCACCATCCCAAGCTGATCCAGTTGCTGGCCATGTGCTCCAGAGGAGAACCCGTCTATATCGTGACCGAGCTGATGACCAAAGGAAGCCTCAAATCTTACCTGGCCTGTGAGTTTAGAAAATGACCATTCCAAATGTTCCCGCAAAAACATCTCCATTGAGAGTTACATTTCAACGTGCGTAGCTGCAGAAGGCCAGGTGCTGACCTCGGCTCACCTCATCTACATGGGCAGTCAGGTGGCCGAGGGCATGGCCTACCTGGAAGACAGGAACATCGTCCACAGAGACTTGGCGGCCAGAAACGTCCTGGTGGGAGAGGATCTGGTCTGCAAGGTGGCAGACTTTGGACTGGCTCGTATTATCAAGGTGTGTTGACGACTTCTAAAAGGAAGTACTTTGTCAAAGCAATCCAATTTGGCCCCGTTTTCCAGGACAGCGTGTACACGGCAAGCCGGACCACCAAGATCCCCGTGCGGTGGACGGCGCCAGAGGCCGCCATTCACCAAAAGTTCTCCGTCAAGTCCGACGTGTGGTCCTTTGGCGTTCTGCTCTACGAGATGATGTCACGTGGGAAAATGCCCTACGAAGGTAGCCGCAAAGTCATATTTTAGGGGGCCTCAACATGAGCCCTGAAGAACGCCCTCTGAAAGTTTGGAAATGAACCCTGGGCACTAGCTTGACGGGTCAATGTGAAATGTATACATCAACGTAGAACACCCCAAAAAGTCTCAAGAACCCATGCATGAAATTCCGCCAGGGTGGTGACATAAAGCAGTCATTTACCTTCAGTTGCAGTGAGTCTCAGTGCTATGTGAGCTCCCTCTAGTGGTATGCTCTTCGGTTCCTGCGGCTTAAACTTCCGTTTTTGTTACCGTCAAATTCAGGTAAGGTCAAATGGAGTTTGAAACCTTGAGTGAAGTTCAAGCCGACGTAGCGTACGTATATTGTCATTTGTTTTGCTACATTTCCAGCTCAGTGAATTGTGTGACGACCTTTCAGGCAAAAGCAACAAGCAGGTGTTGGAACTGCTGTCATCAGGGACTCGCCTGGCGTGTCCCGGCAGATGTCCTCACAACATCCACCGCATCATGATGGACTGCTGGGCGGCCGAGCCGTCCAAGAGGCCTTCCTTCCATGCTTTGCATAGCCAGCTGGACTCCATTTACGCTCGGATCTACTTCAAGACCATTGAGGTGTGACCAGGTGGAGGTGGACAAGTTTGTTCCCACAGACGCTGAGAGAAAGTGTCGCGAAAGAAGTTTTCATCTGAAGACCACCAATGATGAATACAGGCCACAAAGAGGCGCTACGTGCAATAATGATGTCACATTGCTGCCTGACGGAAGCTCCTATTTTTGTCCAATCTTCAATCACCTTTCCAAAGGAAGATGGAACCTTTCTGATTTCTCAATGGAGGCAGAATTGCCTTTTGGTCATTAGCATGATCATTTCTTCAGAAGAAAAATGGAAACCTGAAAGTGTTCAGGCTCGCATAGTTGTTTAAAGCACTGCGCATTGACAAATTTGGGCTCAGGGCTTTTTTTGGATAAAGAGTATTTTAAAATTCGTAAGAACGAGTTACCCTTTCTCCCCCTCCTTGATTGAATTGGATTTATTTTTTGATGGAATCGAATAATTGGTTATTTGATTTATTAAGAAAGTATTGCAAAGATTTACCAAGAACTTTACAAGTAATGAATACGCCCGAAATGTTTGCATTTGCCCATATTAGTAGTTTGAGCTGTAAAGAATGATCATTTCTGGTCAACAAATGTTTACTACCAAATTTTTTTAATTAGAGATGCAAGTCAACTTTTCGAGATGGATTTTTTACACTCATTCCAAATCTTCCCTACTTTGTTCTCTTTTTTTTTCGGTGATGTCATAGCTACAAATGACAAGTAACGATTAAATTCGTATCACGTAAGCTTTTCTAGTTCAAACATAAAAACGAAAATATTGCGTAACCCTTACGTGCTCGAAAGTAATTGCCTTTTTTTAAAAATTTGTGTCAAAAATACTTTTCAGGACTCATTAAGCATCTGTATTTTAAAATATGCTTTAGACCAGCGTTATGATCTAAAACATTATTTGATTGTGCTTTTTAACAGCCACTCAGCAGAGCAAAACAGGAAAGACTTTCCAACAGATAGCAGCATTCTTACTTGACACTAATGACTACTTTTGAGGTCACGCAAAAAATGTTATTAGGTGAATTCCTCCATTGGCGAATTCAACATGGAAAATGTTGTTGCGTTTAAATTCGCTGTAGATTACAATGTATTAATAAAAAAAAGATATTAAAATAGGAACGAATTATATTTTATTTGTCTAGATATATTTTATTTGTATAATTCAGGTTTTACATGTTTTATTTTTTTAATGACATTTTTAAATCTTTCCTCGTCTGATGACCCGACCCATTCATCCTTTTTTTTTTTTTTTTTTTCTCTAAATAAAAGTGAGCACAAAAGTTTGCCCACCCCTTGGCTGTTTTGCACATTCCAACACTCGGCTGGTGTGTTACTGGTGTGTATTACGTTAAGTCAGTCTTCCAGACGCGTCCAGAGGGGGCGCTATGTTTACACAGGGCGGGCGCCTGCGCTTTTCACAGGGTTGCTTGCTTGCATGCCATGCAATGAAACACAACAATGCAACTTTGTTACTTTGACATTTACAATCTTGAGCCATACAAAAAAGAAAAATGTATAGTGACTTATGAGTCACAAACAATAAAATCTTTCCACTCTAATGTTGACATGCTTGTTAGTGATGTGTTACAGGAAGTACTTGAAAGTTTGGGTTTGGAGAAAATAAGAAATGTATGTAGCGGATGGAATGATCTGTAGCCATGCCCGCATCTCTGGTCCTAGGTCGAAGAGGCTGGCTTCCAAGGGTGGTCCACATAAGGGGCAGATGTTGATTATATGGTCGGCGGTCTGCTCAGGGTCACCGCACTCACATGCCGCACTGTCCGCCAAGCCCCACGTCTTCATTGATGACCCAAAGCGACCGACCCCAGTCCGTAGGCGGTTCAGCGTGGTCCATTGCCGGCGTGGTAGGTCGTCTCCTCCGATGGCGCCATCTCCTGGGTCCCAAATGTAGCGGTGGACTCCTCCATCGTGTCCTTTCAAATCTCACCGTGCCCATTTTTGTTTTACAGTCACCTATTGACACTCCGTCCCAGAGAGTTTCCTATGGTGCCCCATAATGTCCCCTATTGACATTGTCCCATAATGATCCCATCCTTCTTTTTTGTCCCAGCATATAGCATCATGTGAAATGATGTCCACTTTGTTTGCTAGTTCCCCATTTTGGCGTCTAGAATGTCTTTTATTGATTAGAGAATTGTTTGGTAATGAAAACTTGATTTCCCGTAGTGTGGTTGTTTGGCCTCGTGTGTGGTGGTGACACACAAGCAACTCACGCCAGTAAGAATGCAATCCATCGGCACCTTCATGGCATGTGTTGCGCAAGTCCCCAAGCAACATTCCCAGAAATCCAAGCAACCACGTCACTACTGGTCCAACAGGTGCTGTGTACCATTGTAATCCAGGGCGTCTTCTTCGACAGCCCTCAAACATGGACGAATGCCTGCGCAGTGCGTGCCCGGCTCTGTGGCAGAGGCTGCACAGGGACAACAAAACAAAGGTGGACGGCCCGACAGCATCCAACCCGGAAGCGCCCTTGCCGCAACCGGCGGACGAGGTGGAGAGCGGGAGCGCATATGAAGCAATGTGGGACTTCCAGGGCCGCAACTCCAATGAGTTGACCTTTCAGACGGGAGATGTGTTTGAGGTCCAGCACCGAAGTGATGACTGGTGGACTGTATGTAGGCTGGACCCGACTGGAAGCAAGCTCGATAGCGGCGTTGTGCCCGGAAACTACCTGAAGAAAACCCAGACCGGTATGCAGGTGGAACCGTGAGTTTACAATTTTGCATTAGCTTCAAATGCTACTTTCTTGACGCTACTCGGTAATGATGGGACTTTGTCCTTTGTCACCAATGTACTTCATCCCCACGCGACTTGTTCCTGACACAAGAAGTCCAATGATGTTTACATGACAGAATCTTTCCCGTTCTTTCTTTGCCCTCACATGTATCAGATGGAATTTTGGGACCATGAACCGCTCAGACGCCATAAGTCTCCTCATGGCACCGGGTAACAGACCGGGAGCGTTCCTCATCCGATCCAGCGAGAACCATCTCGGATACGTTCTCTCAGGCAAGACCGTGTCCGTGTCCCCCGCCAAAGATAAAAGTCAGTTGTAATGAAAGCCGGTTTGCCTGCCTGCCTGCCTGCAGTGCGTTCGAGCTATCGAGTGAAACACTTCAAGATCAGCCAAACGTCCGACGGTCTCTTTGACCTGGACGGTCTGCAGCAGTTTACGTCGCTGGGCGACCTGGTGGCGCACTACTGCAACAACCGTCTCCGTCTCAGCAACGAGGACACACTGGGGGAACCCTGCAGGCCGGTATAAAATAGATTGTCACCTCAAGTCTTGTCATGAGTCTGTGGTTACCTCCCTCCCTCCCTCACTCGTCTGGGTCTTGTGTGTTGCTTTAGAAAGAACACGTGTCAGAAGTCCAATTCCCAGATGAATTGTGGGAGCTATCCAAGGAGGAGTTCACCTTGGAGGACAAGTTGGGAAGCGGTTTCTTTGGGGATGTCTACCGAGGATGGTGGAAGTCGCGCATTCGCGTGGCCGTCAAGATCATCAAGAACGGTATTTCGGTTCCCGCGTTGGCCCGTCTGCCGTTTCTGCGTGGTGGTGACCTTCTTTTCTCCTTGTCTCCAGACTCGGAGGTAAACCACACCGAGTTCCAGAGGGAAGTGCAGATCCTCAAGCGCCTGCGCCACCGTCACCTCATCTCGCTTTTTGCCGTCTGTACCGCCTCCACGCCGTATTACATCATCACCGAGCTGATGGAGAAAGGAAGTCTGCTGGACCTGCTCAGAAGTAGGTTACGTTTTTGGGATCACTTGAATTGAATCCAATTTAATCACAAGAATGAAAGTTCATCCGACATTGCGTGGACTCCTGTTAGCATCTTAGCATGTAGCACTATGACACTGGCCTCATGAGTTAAGAACTTGAGTTCTGATTGGATGCTTATTAAGCAACTTGATTTTTTTTACATTTCTTACAAATGTGATCGATGTTTAAAAAATCGGGTGTGTTTTGCGTTGAGTTGCTTGGCTGCAACAACCAATAATATGGCACCGGAGATGCTAGCAACTATTAGCATGTAGAAGATAAGTTACACCAAACTATGGCTAGCTCCAGTTAGCATGTAGCATCTTTGACATCTTTTAACATGGGCACAGTCCTAAACTCTGGCCGTTTCTTTTGTGTTCACGTTGAGGTCCCGAGGGCAAGCAGCAGGATATGACATCGCTGTCGGACATGGCCGGTCAGGTGGCTGATGGGATGTCCTACCTGGAAGAGCATAATTTCATCCATAGAGACTTGGCGGCCCGGAACGTTCTGGTTGGAGAAGACTACATCTGCAAGGTGGCCGACTTTGGACTGACCCAAGTCATCAAGGTGGGGGCGCTGTTTATTGATGCAAATTGCAGAGCTGCCAACGGTGACAGATTGTCTAAATCATGGGGAACTCCCAAAAGGGTAAAAAAAGAGTGAAGATACTTGGTCGAAAAGTGACATGGAGTCCTTTTCAAAGCACATGAAGTGACGCAATGGTGTTTTGGGTGTCCCAGGAGCCAATCTACTTTGCGTACCAGAAAGCCACCCCGCACAAATGGAGCGCGCCGGAGGCCATCAACCAGAGGAAATTTTCCGTCAAGTCAGACGTGTGGTCCTTCGGCATCCTGCTCTACGAGATGGTCACCTACGGAGGTGTGCCCTACCCAGGCGAGTGGCTAGCTGAAAGTCGGCGGAGAGCGTGCCGATTCTCCGTAACGCCGCTCTTCTCGGCAGGTCTAAGCGGGGAGGAAGCGGACAAGCTGGTGAGCGAAGGCTACAGAATGCCAGCACCTCCTGGTTGTCCGCCGTTCCTCTACGAAATGATGTCCAAATGCTGGAATAGCGATCCCGAGCTGCGGCCCTCATTCTGGCAACTGAAGGAGCAAATGTACAACATCTACGATGGGAGTCTCTTGGCACATACTATAGACAAAGAAGCACCTACAACACCGACAGACACTTAACAGGCTTCCATAAAGCGAAAAGGACTTTTGGCGAGAGAAGCGGGATACGGCAAGATTGGTCGCCATCCGATCGCTGGGTGCATTTGAGTAACAATCAAGCATTCATCTTGCTTTTTTATGCTCAAAATGATGCGTATTTGAAAATATGCAGAGCTCCATTTGCATAGATTATTTATAAAAGGGAGTAAAACAACATCTTTTATGGACAATTTAGAGGATTCAGTGTGAGGGAAGCGTTTGGGAGTTTAATACATCGGCAACTATTTTTGGAATGAATCAAGTATTATGTCACAGTTATGGACTTAACCTGCATTATTTAAAAGTAATCTTGACATTGAATCTAATGTCCATGCATTTTTATCAACTAAAAAGTCTAATAGTAAAATATCCATTTAGGATTTGACACGATAGTGTGACATGAGTGAGACAATTTGGTATCACAAATAATAAGAGGAAAAGATTGTCAGAAGGCGACAAATCTTCAGTCCATTTAAAAAGATCATAAATCATTCACTTTTTTATACAGTCCATTTAAAAGAAGAATAAATAATTCACTTTTTTATTTTCACCATAGTGTGTGACTAATCCCTCCAACCGGATTGCTTTTTTGGTGAATATTGAGCAACTAGCATTGTTGAAATGTCCCACCTGAAAGCCAAATGATTCCACCTGCTTCTTTTTGGAATCACTTGGGATTACTACACGATTCTGTGCTGTAGCTCAATGAATGCTGAATACTTAATTACCGTTTTTTTCCGTCTATAATGCGCCCCCGTGTATAATACGCACCCTAAAAATGGCATGTTGATGCTGTAAAAAAGCCTGTACCCATGTATAATACGCACCCAAATTTGGACTCCTACTTAAGTCCGTGAACGTAAAATGATTTCAGAAAAAAGATCATCTTTGGGAACAACCGGATGTTATTCTGCCGGTCAGTATCACTGCGCATGCGCTAGCATACTCAATAGCGAAGAAATGTTTCGGATTTGTGTAGGGTACATTGTGACAGCAAACGAGCAGGTGATCGAGCAAGCGTCTGATACGAGAGCATTGTGTTCGTATGGAGTGTGTTTGAAGTGAACAGCAGAGAAGATAGCGCATCTGTAATGGCGGCCTCCGTATGATATCCGGATTTAAAAAAAAAAAAAAAAAAAGAAATTTGAGAAGATTTTGTTTTTGTTTTTTGTACCCATGTATAATGCGCACCCCAGATTTTAGGACAATAAATTAGCTAAATTTTGCGCATTATACATGGAAAAAAACGGTATATGCGCAACACCTCTGTGTATTTAACACCTCTGTCTCTCTCTCTCTCTCTCTCTCTCTCTCTGTCTCTGTCTCTGTCTCTGTCTCTGTCTCTGTCTCTGTCTCTGTCTCTCTCTCTCTCTCTCTCTCTCTCTCTCTCTCTCTCTCTCTCTCTCTCTCTCTCTCTCTCTCTCTCTCTCTCTCTCTCCACACTCATAGAAGCATGTACAGACACACACACACTCATCACCGCGGCAACAGTGGCAGTGAAACGCTCTGAATGTAATTAAGCACAGTTTACTCATCCAAACAGCAAAGGCGCTTATCTGTTACCATGGAAACATCCACATGAGGAATGTACAGCCACCACTACAAGGCTTTCGACACGATGTAAAGTCACAGCGCAAATACAGTGATTGTGTCGTTTTTGTTGCGGGGAAGAAGAAAAAAAAAAAAAATCTGGCTCGGGATATAGTATGTCAATTTAACCAGCTTCTACGTGCCTGAAGGTTGTTTTGTCTTGGAATAGAGCATTTGAAATGCCGGGAGAATTTCTTTTCAAAAATTGTTCACCAATATGTCCAAACTTTTTGCCGAGATAATCCTTCACAGGTGTGCCGTATCAAGATGCAAGTCGGTCAATTGATTAATTGACAACTTGTCTATTATGAAATGATTTGATTATTATTATAATAACTCATTTAGATATATGTTTTTTAATTTCTTCCTGAATTTTCAATCACATATTTTCTCCAATTTTTGTAGCTCCGCATATAAACAGACTGATTATCTTTGTTTTGAATCAAAATGGAACATTTGCTTTTATTTTGAAAAAAACGATGAGCAACATTTCTGCCTGTTTTCTGACATGTTACGAAGCAAACAAATAGAATTCATTCGTGTTTGTGTCTTGGAAATAATATTCTATTTTAGATGAATAGGATGGAATGGGGTTTTAAACCAAATATTCATGGATTGATCCTTTTTCAGACAATTTGACAAGACAGCGGAGGCACGTTGTTGTCGTTTTATGTTTGGTTAACTCATTTACGCGTATGGCCTTTTTTGTTGAGTTGCTAATGAACTTTCTGAACTTTTGAGTCATTCAGCGAAAACAATGACCTTCAAAACAAGACATGAAAACATAGTTTCTGTTGTCGTTGGCATGTTGTAGAAGCACTTTATTTCAAGAAGGCGTACACATCAAAAAAAGCAATGTGCATCTGTCTTTAGGCGGGCGGGGTGGTATTAAACGGGGATTTCTTTTTCCATGTGCTTAGCCTTGAGCACACATCGTCTTCTTTGATCGGTCAGTTTTGTTAATTAACGAGTTGGATGAAAAGGTCTAAGTGGGTATTGGCGCCGTCGTGGGGGGGGGGGGGGGGGGGGGCTGCTGCTGCTGATGTCTGAGCAACTGTTGCCTAGCACGCAGAGGTCAAACGCGAGCCCAGAGCATCGGTATGGAATGGAAAGTGCTTGCTTGACAGGATGGATGCATGGAGAATAGTGGGCAGATTGAAATTTTCCAGGAGCTATGAGACACTTTGGTAAAGCAATAGTTCACTTTTTTTTCGTTTTTCTTTCACGAGGAAAAGGCCATGACCTTGAATGGATGGATGGATGGATAGATGGAGGAGGGGATGAGGGAAACGAGGCTCACAGGTGAAACGCTGGGAGCTCAGTTCTGGGAGCAGTATTTCCAGAAACACACTGTTGAAGAATAAAAATAATCATTAAAAAGAAAGAAAGAAATAAGTTTCGTTTGCATCAGCAAACATTCTTTCGCGGCTTTTTCCCATCCCTGTGTCGTTTGACTTGACACTCGAGAAGATTGATTACGTCACAGCTCCTGAGAAGTTGATGATATTGCGATTTTTCTACTTTGCGGTGTGGCCTTGAGATGCGCGTGGTTTTAAACTCAAGATACGAGCGCTGTATGACCCAAAAGTAGCAAATATTCATCGCAAAAAGAGGCTTCAAACAGTTTGATGAAGAAATATGAAACTGTGAACATTAGACGAAAAACACAACTTTGCCACGGGAAAGTCATCTTGCCTTCATGCTAACAAAGGTAGCGAAAAGCCATTGACATGCTAATTCCTAAGATGTCCGATTGTTACCTCTTTTGTTTGTCTTCTTGGACTGCGTTGGGAGCGACTTGCGGAGGTTGCGGCCTGTAAGGCTGGGGACGACTACGCCGGCGCTCGCTCCGGAAGCGGTGCTATTGGCAGCTGCTGCTGCTGCTGGCGGGGCGGTGCTCAACATCGCTGCAGCCTCATCATAAGACCATGAAAGACAAGTTGAAAATGAGGCTTGAACTCAAATGAGCTTCTGGCAACTCTCCGCCAAGGTCAAACCATCGTCATCTAGAACAGTCCCAAACTATTTTGGAAAATGTGTGAAGTTATGATGGGGAAAATGGAAGGATCAAATCAAAAGGGACCTACCATTTTATTTTTCCGTCCTGAATTTCTTGCATTTGCTGCAAAGAAAAAAAAAACATGATTTCATTGTGCAGGTACTTTCATATCATGCCCAGCAGGACCATTTCAACGCACTCGGTCTTATTAGCCCCAAGCTCATTACTCAGTAGCTAATCAATGCTCGTTAATTCATTAAATGTCAAGAACGCCTGAAGAAACCCATTAGAATCAAAACGTGAATTGACAAGGTCCAGTTTTCTGCTTTTTCATTGGCCCTTTAAATTAAAAGCGTGGTCATGCGCCAAACTGCCAGCAGAGGGTAGCAGTGCGCCGTGTAAAAGTCAAAATGGCGCCATAGCGGAGTCAACAATCTGAACCCTACACTCAATTTATGTATGTATATCACAGATTACGTGTTATGATAGCAATATATGTGTCAATAAATCTTGGAAATCAGCCACTAAGAGCGGAGGCGCCCTGGTAAGTTGGTAAGTGTTGTGAAAAGTGCAAATGGCTGCCGCCGGTTAACATTGACCGACGTTACGAGGACATGTCAGAAAGTTTCCAGGACTCCCGTCACAAAAATTACATTTCAAATCCAAACTATGAATTTGTCCTTTGGAAATAATCCCCTTGGAGTCTGATGCGTTTTCCAAGCCTTTTCTCTCATAATGAGTGTGAACATGTTTAACCTCTTGGTAGGAAGGTGATCCTTGTCTTCAGCGTGCTGTTGAACGTCCGCTGCATCCTCTCCAGGACCGAGAGCATCTTAAGTATCTGGCCCCGCTTCTCAGAACCATCCATCCCGGGTGGGTATCTCACGCCGGCAGTAAATGTTCTCAAAGTGGTTGGGTCTGCTCGTTTGGTTCCTTCTGCCCCAGATGCTCTGCTGTTTCGACGCCAGTGTTTGAGGAACTCGCTTTGACCAGACCTTGGGGGTTCAGCTGACAGATGAAGACGAGTGGAAAGATGAGTCGGAGGTTTCAGCGGATCTAGGGGAAGAGAAAGGGTCAAATCAGGATCTTGTCGATTTGGGATAAGATGAGTAAGAAAGGACATGAAGATTTCGCTTCGTTACCTTTTTGTGTGGGTGCTGCCCGGATTTGCGTCATGGCGACAATCAGCATCATCACGGGAATGAACGGCAATTTCGCAGCTCGAGGAAGCATCGTTGATCTCAAAGGTGATTTGGAAAGGTGGAAAAATGAAAAATCGATTTCTTTGGATTCGTTAGTTTTGTCTTACATTGGTCATCATCATTTTGTGAATTTCCAGTTAGGATTGGCCCCAAAAATAGAGATGTAAAAAAATGAAGCTTCGAAAAAGAAAGTACTTCGACCAGGATTTGGCGTTCGTCAATGCAGCAAAGTATTTAAATAATTCTCTCGTCCAAATGAACCTTCCGTCCTTATTGCCGCTGGGTCATGTTCCGGGGATGCGCCTCTTAAAGAAGAAGGCTTGTCAAGTGTTTGTCGGCGACTCTCGTCTGTCTCCCTGATCCTCTCCGACCGACTTGGCTTTTTAAAATTCCGCTTTGGGCGGTAAATCTATCGCTTCGAGAGGCTCCGCCTCTCGCTTCTCAATAGATTGGTGACATTTGGGGACTTTGGCAGCCAGCTTTGAGATCCAATATCGTTTTGTAAATGTGTGTTTAGGCTTTAGTATACGTGTGGTTGTGTGCGAGTGTGCGCTTGTGCGTATGTGTGTTCCCTCATGCGTCAGAGGGCCTTTCTCTTACTGTGGTCCTAAGCAAACATATTAAGAACTAACTAATCACTGCTTCTACAGCCTCAAGGCCGCACACACACACACACACACACACACACACACACACACACACACACACACGTACACGCACACACACACACACGGCAAAAACAAATAGAGTACTTTCAAACTGTTAAAACACAACTTGTACACAAATGGACACTATCCAGGGTTGGTTTTAAACTCGGATGAAAAGTCCCCACGGCACACACACACACAAACAGGTTGTAAAAAAAGAAGTGTGATGATGGCAAGATGACCAAAAGACACAAAAGACAGGAAAGGGTGACTCTTTGTGCTAATTAATGTCACAGACAGGAATTTGACGCAAGTGACGATCTCGGTTCCCAAAATAAGCATTCTCCCCCGGATTAAAAAAAGATAAATAATTTTGATAAATGGAACATACGTATGCGCCAGTGTGTGTGTGTGTGTGTGTGTGTGCGCACATCAGTTGCTGGGGAAAGAGAATTTTGCTTGAGAACTTCCACTCATTCATTGCTTGCAGCCTGAATAGAAGGAGTTGCGTAAACAGGAAGCGAACAAATCGTTTTTAAAAATGCTACCAAATCAAAACACCGCCGAAAGGGGGACAGGGAACTCAAATTCATATTTACGTGACGTCACAACCTTCAATTCCATGAGAGGTCAGAAAGTTTGGAACACAAGAGACATTAAGTTCCTGTGGGTTGAGTTTTAATTTTCTATTTTTGTGTCAATGGGATACGGGTTCATTGAAGGTTGTGATGGGATAGGATTATGCAGTTCTACATCCGTTTCAGAAGGTGGCGCTAATACACCACAAGTTGTTTGCCAGCCGCCATCAAATTGAAGAAGAAGAAGAAAGTCTTGCCGCGCATTCGCGGGCCAAAAAAGGGAAACGTGATGATGATTGGCTGAGGACATTTTTTATTTCGAGTTTTGTCCATTTTGTAATCGGTTCAAACATTGTAAAGGCAAACTGTTGTGTGTACAGGTGTACGAATTAAGGTGGAAAGAGTTTTTTTGTTTTGTTTTTTTCTCATGAGGAAACAGGTCATTTGAAAAACAATGGATTGGAAGAACCTGTTGCAAGCTTTTTTTATACGCTGACTGTATCGAGGACATCGTCGCGTTTCATCTTTGGTAAGTTTTTTGAACTTCAATTGCATGATTTGACACGATGAGTAAGTGATGAGGAATCGTGAAATAATGGCAAAGTGTAGTGCAACGCATTCGCTCGATGTTCCTTTATGTATTTCTTATTTGGGATGTTGACCTCCGCCGTTTTCCCTGGCCACCCAAGAACACCTTCAAAGTAGTCACACCGAGATCGCCGTCACAACAATTTGACAATTTGACATTGCTAGCAACAAGCAACAGAAAGAAAGTAGCAGACTAGCTTGGCTACGTTGCTGTGAGGACGCAAATCAGTTGCTGGCAACGTTAGTCTTTAAAAGACATGCGTATTTGGGTGACTTTAAAGATTGCGTTGTAATGTGTACCTAATGTGAAGTTTTCACGGGTGGAAAAGGCAGGAAATAAATACATCTTTACCAGAAGTATTTATTATTTAGAATATATAGAAAGCTTTTATTGTCATTGTACAACAACAGATAAATTGCAGATTTTTTGATTTAGTAATTGTCAAGTACGCTTAGAATTTTAAATTTAGATCCTAGATTTACTCTGTCATCAGCAATAAAAATTGACACGCTTAAAACGCGTCGAAAACTCAGCCGAGAAACTCGCCTATACAAACTCACCACCAGAGGGCAGGCTTGTTCTTTACAAGGCCCAACCACGGACAACCACGAAGGTTACGCCAGCAAAAACAATGACATATTGTTAGATAATAAACACAATGAGAACGACTGAAAATGTAATGTAGAAAATTGAGCTTTTATTTTTTGAAAATAAATACACTGTAAAAACAAATAAAAATAAAAGCTCAATTGCAATTTGACCAAGGAGTTGAAAGTACATAATGTAAAAAAAAAAAAAATCGACCTAATTATCTGGATTCCAGTGCTTCCCTCCATTGATCATGCTGAAGCACATTTTATGAAAAATTGCCTTGTTGCATGCTGATTTAGTTGGGTTGGCCAAAAATGGCCTCTTCTTTGTCCAAGACAAACTTCCCAAAAGGGACAATTAAATTCATCATCATTACAATCTCGTGTTTCATCCAAATAATGTGTTTTGTCTGAGTGGGGAAAATGCCTGGAAAAAAAAAAAAAAAAAAGGTGGGTATGTGATAAGACTCAAAGGATGGCAGGCCGAGTGATGGCGAGGAAGAAGAGAGCACCCTTGGGAGACAGAAAAACGGAAGGTCACAAATGAAGAGTGTGTGTGTGTGTGTGTGTGTGAGGGAGAAAGAATGAGCCTGAGCGGGTGAGTGATTTGTTTTCAGTGAAAGGTGAGGCCACTTAGCCACGGCGTGGAGCTGCCGCGGAATCTATTACAGCGTGTCAAAGGAAACACGAGAAGGGCATCGCCCGCCCGCCCGTCCGTCCGTCCGCCCGCCCGTGCGTGTGTGCGTGCATATGTGTCTGTGTGTACAAAAAATAACTCGGTATATTTAACACAGGGGTTCTCAAAATGTTTGGGTTCATGAGCACCTTTTCCAAGGGCCCACCATGTCCTCTAAACATAACTTATTTTGGAACAGGGAAAATGTTACAAAATGAAAAATAAAAACCATTGCCATATTATACCTTTTATTCTTAAAGATGAAAAAAAAATATAATCCCGAAAGCTGAGGTAGAGTGAAAAATAAATGATATTCATTTTATTGTCGTCAGTCCCCCATCTGGAGGTATGCACTTTTTTTTATACATGTCAAATTATTTTGCAAAGCCCATTTTGAGATCCACACATCCCAACGACAATAAAATGACCAAGTTTTTGTCATTGAGGTCAAGTATCAGATGAGTTAGGAAGCATTATGCTTCATCTTAAACACATCTTAAATAATCATCTCCGATCAGTTTTGGTTGGATAACCTTTGGAATAAGTGTTTTGACTGCGGATGACAATTAGTCGCTCGGCAGTAATGTGGTAGATCATTTGCGTCAAGGGGAGCAAAGCCTTTACGATGAAAGTGGCCCCGACCAGAAGATGACAGAAGACAGCAGGGAGGAGGAGAAGGGGGCAGTGGGGAGGAGGAGACCACGCCGATGTTGCTAGATGGATGTGAAAACAAGTGAGCAGACTGACAGTCAGGGGAGCCATTGATCCTCTTCAATGCTCCGTCCATCCAATCCTTCTTTCCATTGGCAGAAGACAGATAGTGTTTAGGTGGCCTGTATTGGATTTATGAGTTAATGGTCGTACGGGTCGTGAGACAGATGGAGAAATAAGGAAGAGGGAAAAGCCTAGAGCCAGAAAGATCTGGAAGGAAAGGATGTACAGCGTGGGCAATCTTTATGGAAGAAAGGCTGCTCGTAGTTAGTGTTGGAAGGTCGAATATAGTAACATAACAAAAAAGTGTGGTGTCTTATTTTTTTGTGTTAGCTCACAAATGTTATCAGCAAGTTAGCAATACGACGCTAGCATTAGCCAACATTTGTGGTAGCATCATTTGTTTTTGAAGTGCGCTATTTTTGGAGCATCGTAAATTCTGCAGATAAGCGCAGGCTGGCTTATAAGGAGGGCTGCGCCGCTGCGGGGGTGGTCACAGCCGACATGGATCGTGCCCAATCAAGCGGCTCCTTTCATTCCTTCTAAATGCGAGTTGCCGAAGCAGATTATCACAAGCCCCCCCTCTCTTGTGCCTCCTAGTGGTTTGATTGAATAAATATAAAACAATGATTTTTTTTTTGCCAACTATGCTCCAAACAGAATCTGGGTAAAAAAAAAAATCATCTTGATGATCCGGTTATTTTTATGCGTGCGGCGAGAAGAACTTGATGAGGTGCACCAAGGTCACCAGCGTAATTTCGGGGGAGAGTGACCAGGATATCATCGATTTCACTTACGCTGCTGCCTAATGGTACATGCTCGTACAGTCTGTGCGTTAGCATCATAGGCGGTAGTGGCCGCTGACTTTAATGAAAACAAGTAGGATTATTGAGAGCATTAAGATGAAGCATGTCAAGCGTACACGTGTCCTTCCGACGGGTCACGCCACAGATGGAGTTCATTCTATTCGGAATATGAACAGTGTCGTGTGCATTCTGAGATCAGTTATTATAAATATTAAAAAAAAAACACAATCAGATTTGGCCTTCTAATGTTCTTTAAAATGAGTTTGCCACGCAATTTTGTTTTCCGTTCAAGCCGCTAAAGCAAATGAAACAACAACATAATTCAATTCTAGCTCTATTATAAACCATTAAGCATACAAATCAAAGCTTCAATTGAATATTTTTTGACGTTTAATAAACTATAAACATCTCATCATCTTACTTCCCCCAACTATTGGAGTATTGAACTTCACCAACATCAGCTTCTTCTTATAATCTGTCTTTTTTTTTTTTCTCCTCATCCATGGAGGAAAATTAAAAATGTAGATTTAATCGGAGTGGTGGGCAGGGTTTGGTCTTGTAATGTGATCAGGATGACAGGGGATCAATGGTGACCGTCTCTCACACACGCGTGCACACGAGCACTGATGTACGTCTTGGATGTCGGAGATGGGGAGGACATCAAGCGTCTGCCATCTTCTTCATATCGCTGCCTTCTGACTCCAGAGAACTTTTCTGCACAAATCCATGGGGATGTGGTGACTCGTGCTTCTCGCTCCTCTAATCAATTTAGTTGTGAGCAAACATTTACAACTTTATCACAACAGTAAATCTCACGCTGGCTGATGAAAGAGCGTGTGGAGTTTTGAACCTCAAACTTTGACCTCTAGGGGGACTGATGTAGGAGCGCTCCCACTTCCGCGTCTAACTGCAATTTAATCATTAACGTGGCACACCTGAATAAGAGGCGTCGTATTTTTGGAAGGGGGAAAAAAATGATGTAAGAAAAAAAGAAAGAAAAAAAAATTACCATGTAAGAATTTTTTTGTCCCATCAGATTTCAGCCTGGAAATGTTACCACGTCAATTAATCTGCCCAAGATTTTGCCCGACAAAACGTCAGCTATGTATATTGGCAATGCAATTGAATGAATGAATGAATGAATGAATGAATGAATGAATGAATGAATGAATGAAGTTGATTAGTTTCAAACATGTAAACGATACATCATCAATCAAATGAAGACAAAAAAAAAAGAAGCAAAAACAAGGTCAGTTAAATTATGACTCTGCGCACAAACATATTAGAATTCTCTCTCTCTGACGTCGGCATGTTCCCGTCCGCCGTCTAAAACTTCGACGAGCAAAGCTGCCGTGATACATTTGGTTATCGGCTGAATTCCGAGCTGACAAAAATCCTTTTCGAACCAATGAAACTGAATCATTTCCTTCACCGGTCAGAATATTACGAAACATCTCCCAAAAACGGTGCACGACAAAGCGCTCGGTGTTGCTGACAAAGAAACATTTTTATTGATTGGGCTTCAAGTTCTAGCAACCAAATATGTAAAGAGAGCACCAAAGAGGATACACACGGAAACAGATGGCTGGTGGAAGCCAAAGTGTTCACTACAAAGCAGGTTAGCGTTAGCAAGTGACTGAGTTAGTATTGACTCAGTATTTACAACATTGTCTGGGGCCGAAGCTAATCACTCATTCAGGGCTGTTAAAATTGTGAATGAACATTTTTTGGGGAGAAATAATGATTAGGCTGGATTTGGATTTGATGTTCTTCTGTTTTAACTGAAGTGAAATGGTGCAAATATGTGTGTGAGAACATCATAAATGTCATAGGTCACATGACTAATGAGTTAAATGGGCTGCCAGAGTCACATTGAGTCGCTTTGACGGTTAATACATGAACATTTCATTTCATGGATGAAACTTTTATTATTTATTTCAGTCCACCAAAAAACATACCAATATACTAATCATGTATAAAGAATTGGTTCGGGTCAAATTAAAAAAACAAAAAAACAAAAAAACTTTTGAATAAAGTGATGCACAATTTTAATATTTACCAAACAACTGTTTGATATTTTTTTTTCTACCAAAAAGACAAGAGAGAAGGTCTTGGTCAGTGAGTTACTTTCCTGATTACTTGACTCTGAAAGTAACACAGGTTACTTATTTGATTAGTTACACTCAACACAAATCTGCTAAATCACGTAAAATTGACAACCACTTTTGGTAAAACCTAATTGGAATTACAGCATGGTTTTAACATCGATCATTGAGAATAAACGTTCTTTATGTCCTCTACTGTCACCAACATTTTCTTCATGCACCTTTTATTGTGAATGTGTCCCACAGTCAAAAATCCAACTTCAAATCCAACTTCATTCTTTGAGTACAAACAAAATCTGTAAAAGCTTCAAGAAGATTGCTTGAACAAGAAACTGCTTTTCTTGTGTCATGACAAGGTCAAAGCTTGGAAACCACACATTTGGATTTGGAAAAAAGCCCATCTCACTCATTACATGTCTCCATGGCTTTGTCATGTCTGAAACGCGTAAGCGGACGTCTCTGTTTGACAGATGTGACATCAGACCATCTCGCACACGCACACACACACACACACACACGATGTCTATAACAATAATACATCTGATCCACCTTCATTGGAGCAGAGCTAAAATCAAAAAGCACCCAGGCAGCATCCAAAGGCCCGTCCAAATCCAATCCCTGCTCGATAGCTGATTGATTTGCTTCCACTCCAATTGCATGTCTCGGGGGTGGGGCGGGGCGGGGCGGGGCGGGGCGCTAGCCCAGACAAAAGAGAGATGGCAGCAGAAGAGAAGTAATTGAGAGCGATGGAGAATTTGCAGGGAGGACCAAAAATGGACATTGTTTGTGTACATGTGTGGGCGGCAACTTTCCATTGGTCGTTGAAATCGTATTTTCTCAGCTATCGTTCTGCAATTGAATATTTTCTGGTGATGGCGACATGTTTGACTAAGCTTACGTCAAAGTCGAACTCGTTTACGTCATTATTGACACAATTTGAATTCCTCTTGGAAAAGGCCTTTTTCTCTGCATGTTAATATTGTGAATAATTCATTGACGCCATTTAATTTTTATTGGTGGCATCTCAAGAGCACATAAATATGCGGATTGGTAACATGTAGCAAATGTTTGCTATGCTTGGATGCAAAGAAACAGTTTGCGTTTGTCAAACGGGACAAACACGTTAATCGCAATATCAAATGCTAATCACGCAAAGCACACTCGTTAAAAATCCGACATAAAAATATGTCCTGATTACTAGCCCAACCAGGTTTCTTATTTTAATATGAATTATGCAACCAACAATTGAAAAAAAAACCCCACTGGCAACATCTCTGATATCATTGTTACCAACCACAAATGTGAGTTTTGAATGATTTTTAAATAGTTCACCATTAAGATCTGATGACTACAGATAACGGATGATGTTATCATTGAGAGTAAAGTATCAAGTTTGGTCCATGAAACAGACACGGCTCGTCTTTTGGAGCTTGCCGGAGCTGTCATTGCAAGACTGGACATTAGCCATGTGGAAATGTGCTGTTGATTCCCACCCACAATTCCCTCTGACCACAACTGCCCGCCTGCCTGCCTGCCTGCCTGCCTGACAAACCAAGTGAGACACATAGACCTGAAAGGAGGAGAACCCCGCCGTCCCCGCAACACCCCACCTCAAAAAAAAAAAAAAAAAATAGAGGAGAGGAAAGAGAGAGCAACCCACAGACCACATTATGGTTGTGGCATTACGTGTATGGTTAATGCTTGAACAGTGAGTAGCTTCCAATCAAGCAAAGAAAAAAGCCAACCCAAATTTAAAAGCCTTCATTCAATTCAATTGCGTAGAACGACTAATATTAGTGTTGTACCGATGAGCTGAGAAAGGAATAGAGGTGTGAGTTGGAGGCAGGACACGCCCTGCTGCGATGTGATTGGCTGCTGCAGCCACATCTGCCAGCTTCCAAAAACATTTGCCAAACAATTAAACAAACAACTGTGGATATGACATATTATTATGATCATATCAATCTAGATCATCATTTTCATTGACTTCATGCCCTGTTTCATCCAAAAGCTGCCCTTGAGACAACAGCATGGGATAATAACAATAAAGTGTTCCAATCTATTATCATTAAATGTAGACAAATGAAAATAAATGTTATTTAAAAATCACATAAAAGACACTTGGAGGCATGTAAACCATAAATGGGGTTGAAATTGAAAAGGTCCAGGAATGAACATATTTAATGAGAATTGAAGTCGCATATTGAGCGTGCATGTTCAATCTAAAATAGTAAATGCTTCTTTATTGCTTTCAGGACTAGTAGTACATGTGCTCATTTGGGATATTGATATTGTCTTTTTTTTTCTGTGTTGTTATTTTTGTCACGTTTGAAATGAACTTCAAAATGTCAATGTGAACTCACTTTGAATAACCTCCTATCTCCTACTCCTATCCTTCATCTCTCAGGCTCGGTCCTCCTCCAGCCATAAAGATTAGATACGTACGTCCGCACGTTGGTCTGAAGTCCAAAGGTGGCAAGCGCCTTGTTAACAAGAGCCGCACGACATGCTAAGCCTCACTCCTGTGCAACCGCAGAAGGTGAGTGATCCACACTTTGCTTTTGGGGAGGGCGCTTTCTTAACCACTGCACATCGAAAACAATCTTATAGCATCTACTGCTGTTTTTTTTATTCACAACAGTGGACCTTTTGCAACCAGGTGGATTATCTGGCATTTATTTCTAATTATTTGACCCAGCCATTCCGAAATTATAGTAAAATGAGATCATGTAGGAAAAAAAAAATCTATAACAAAATAAATATGAAATGAACACACCCAGATTTCCTAATAAACACATTCCATTCATATTTGGCTAGATGGAGAGCCTGAATATCCCGGCGGGTGAAGCTCTCCTTTTCAAGAAGCAATCAAGCACTGATGGAATGTTTTGCTTGCACAAAGATGTTAGCAGATGTTAATGCAGTCAACATGATCTCAATCCAATAGTGCACTGCTACTGCTAAAAGGCCCGCCCGGTCGCTCGGTCGGTGGGTCGGTCGGCCGGCCGGCGTGCAATGACTGCAATCTCCGCCCAATTAACAAGATTGTGTCCGGGACACTCGATACACTGAAAATGTGATGCGAGAGAAACACTCCATAGCCTTCATCTAAAAAAAAAAAAAAAACCCCAAACAAATCTTTAGCATTGTCACAGATGATGTCATGGCACAGTTTATTGGAAAGCAAATGTTTTATCGGCGTGAGATTTCTCTCGTCGTTTCACAAGCTGCTCTCTATTTTCCAGGTGTTATCTGCGCCTCTTAAACAAATGACAATTAGGCCCTTGGCCTCATTAATAATTCATGACTCGGCTGGTGAATTATTCACTTCAATTGATGCTTCTCCTGCATCCCTGGATACAAACAACAACAAGGTGACAAAAAGGTTGATTTTTGTTTTTGTTTTTTGCCGTTTGATTTGAATATCTCTTTGGTTAGTTCTGTAAACCTTAGGCATTTGAGACAGTTCTCTGACGAAGGGCTAATAAATAAATGTAACTTGACTCTTTCATTTGCATTGTACCATCGAATCCTAATCGATCGATCCGAAATTCACTGATCTCTGATTTCGTTTGAATGCAGCAACTCGCATGTGTTAATTCCTCTAATGCGGTAAGCGAAAACAAATGAAAAGTAAAAGACCATGAGGTATTGTGACCGGACATTTTCAGTAACACGGATTCATCCTGTTTTACTACTCAGGCTGACAGGAAGTCACTGTTACTGGACATGAGCGTCACACAAGCCCACGCACACCTTTGCTCGATAAATAGGAAATCGATTTCATTCGATAAATTCATTCATGTCTTTGATTGTTGCTGAAAAGACGGTAGGGTGGCTGGTGTTCTGTTTTTATTCTTCAAAATAAAACTGGTTGCAATGCTTTGTGTGTGTGTGTGTACCTGTCCTATTTATTTGAGCAAGAAACACAGTTTCATCTGAACCCGGGACTCCATTTCCCATGACCACGGCAAAGTTACGTTCATCATTTCGAGAGCAGAACAGAAATTTTGCGTCTATTATTTGGAGCATTATTAGCTTGAGGTACTTTTTCCGCCATAATTAGTTGACTTGTCTGTTTTGGTTCCTCGACCACGAGTTGCCACGGCTTTGCTATTCTGACTAATGCCGTTTTATTTATTGGTGGCATACCACGACCGTTTAAAATGGCTGTCGTCAAAACAAACCACACTATAGTGTCTTGATTTCACTCATTATAAAAAAATGTACTCCGGCTAATGATAAAATAATATACCGTTTTTTTCCGTGTATAATACGCACCCTAAAAATGGCATGTTGATGCTGGAAAAAAGCCTGTACCCATGTATAATACGCACCCAAATTTTGACTCCTTCTTAAGTCCGTAAACGTAAAATGATTTCAGAAAAAAGATCATCTTTGGGAACAAGCGGATGTTATTCTGCCGGTCAGTATCACTGCGCATGCGCTAGCAAATTCGATAGCGAAGAAATGTTTCGGATTTGTGTAGGGTACATTGTGACAGCAAACAAGCAGATGATCGAGCAAGCGTCTGATACCAGAGCATTGTGTTCGTATGGAGTGTGTTTGACGTGAACAGCAGAGAAGAAAGCGCATCTGTAATGGCGGCCTCCGTATCATACCCGGATTTAAAATATATATATATATATATATATTTTGCGCACCCCAGATTTTAGGACAATAAATTAGTTAAATTTTGCGCATTATACATGGAAAAAAACGGTAATATAAAAAAAAAACCTCCTCTGACTGAGCTTTACAGAGTAACAAACATTGAAGAAAAGACAATCCCATTCAAAGATGATTTCTATTGCGCGTTCACAACACGGCCGACCAAAGAGCGCTTCATTTTCAACGCACACATCATAAAAGTACATCAAGATTACAGAAGATAAAAACAACAACGCATCATATAAACCCATAAAAAGCAGAGTTTAAAAAGTTACAGATTGATATTTGCGTAAATATACCCTGACTTAAAAATTTCGCTATCATATCTAATCTTATTTATTAGGAGGCCTTTGGGCAACAAAACACAGACACACCAACACGCTAACGCGCACACACACACACTCTCCTTTGCCCTCATCGTTTTGTTTTCACACTGGTAGTTTGTAGACAGGTCCTTGTGTGTATGTGTGTGCGTTTACCTGCCACGCAGTGTTTCCACACAACCAAACACTTCACTCCGACCCAGGGGAACCTGCGCTTACACATACGCCGAAACAAACACGCACACACGGAAAAACAGAAAGTCTCACACGCCGACCCTGCGAGGCCTCCCGTTACTGCCGGCTTCGACATCCCACAGTGACACTCGGGAGGAAAGGCAGCCCAGCGGAACCGAGCAGAAGCAAACACAAACAAAATAAGGCAAGCCAGATGCCAAAACAAGAGCAAAAGAGCAAAGCCATTACCAATGCTAACTCTTGCCGCTCGCTCTTAGCATCGGAAGATCAAAACCAAATGCGGGAGTTGACCATTTTCACCGTCAATTCAGTGATGGACGTCTGCAGCTTGAAGTCACACCGAAGCTTTACATTTCATTTTCCGACCCCGGGAGGTCCTTGAAGTAATTATGACGGCGTCGATTGTTTTTAAATTTGAAACAAGTGCTTACGAAGTCATACCGTACGTGAAACGAAAGCTCCGATACTACGACGCTAATACCTACACGTATACCTTCCACTTGTTTCACCTTTGTGGTTTTGGACAATTTTTGATGACGACGAAACACATTTTCATGACAATTGCAAGACATTTGCATTATCAAGCGTCTTACTGGGTTGGTGGTAAATCCAACCCGGCGGTCAAGTCATGGCCATGCGTCACAAAACTACTATTACTGTCACTCACAATCTTGCACGATGCAAAAAAAGAAATCAAGGGCAGACGCTTCCATGCCAATCCGCGGATCGTCCTGGCCAGAACTATTTTACAAGTGACCCTGGAGATCTATGTGGACCCTCTCTGTCTCTTAAAGATTTGCGCTCATGTTTCCCACCATAAGAAAGTGATATTATCACACAGCAGCCAGTGCACCATCGTGCTCCCCATAGAGCCTTTTCCCTTAAACAACCCCCAATAACAATCATCGAGTTACCGGGCGGGCAACAAGGTGTACCTGACAATTGGCCATTTTCATTTTGGGAGATTTTTTTGTTTGTTTTTTGTGTGTGTGTCCGTGTTCTACAGTGCCTGGAATTCAAACGTTCCAAACGAAACAAGAACCTTCGAGGAGCCAACACACGACGAAAGTTATTATTAACCTTTCGATGAAGCATTATGAGTAAGTCGTGGGAAAATGGAGCCATGAAAGATTTGTCTGTCATGCCGAAAAGGATGGTAACTTCTTAGGAAGCGTCTTCTGGTAATTGATTACTAAAAAGGATAGAAATGAGATTTCCAGTATGTCTTTCTGAAAAAGGCTTACTGTAAGACTTAATTGTATAAAAGAGGACGCTCGTCTCTGCCCTTCATCTTTTTTTTTTTTTTTTTCTTCCTTCCATTTGTCCAAAATGGACAAGCTCTACGTTTGTGCACGTGCGGTCTGGATTTATTCTAGCAGCTCCTTAAGGCAATGTTAGGAAATCATTTCATTGTGGAATTTGCATCCACAAAAATGAGCAAATTCAAAAGTCCCCATTGATTTCCACTTAAAAAGCCGGTAGGATTTGAAGATGATCAAGCGGCTCGGTTGGCAAAAATGTATCTCCGTGCAAACGATACTTCCTGGCTATCGTATCGCTGTGGCGACCTGCTATAATTAGACATATCGGAGGCCTTCGCTGGCTGCCGGCAGATCTATAATCACAATTGCACAGATTAGTCATTTTATAGGCACACTGCAACATGAGAGTGGAATCAACTTTACCTTGTAGATGATGTGATGTACAATTGTGAAGACGACAAGTCTAATTTGCTGTCCACATTTGAGACGTGACCTCAGAGTGCTGTCTGCAGGAATGTGCCCCCCACCCCCCCTCAAAAAAAAAAAAACTTTAAGGGGGCAACATGGTAAAAAGGAAAAAGCCATACAATGTCAGATGAAAGAATAATAAAAACGTTATTTTGGTTCATGAAAACAAATGATTCATTCCTCCCCAAATTGTGTGTGAATCGGGAGCATTGCTTTGGTAATCTAAATTTCATCATATGTTGACTCAAAAAATAGTCGCTCTGGCGGAGCTAGAAAGGGGGGCTACGAGGGCACTGCCCCCCCCCCCCTCCCCCTCTGAAATATGCTTGGATCCTCCTGGTGCCAGGCCAGATATTTTCTTTTTTAATTATTCTGGGATTTTTATCAACATTTCTACATGAAGGGAGCATATCATAAATCTTTCTCAGATTTTTTTGGGTTGTGAAAACGAAACAAACAACAACAACAAAACGGTCACTCTTAGATGTCCTTGGCCACCCCAAAAAAAAAAAAAAAATCCTAGCGTCACCAGTATCCAGTTGTGGAAATTCAGACATACCATAAATCAATGGTGGATTTACTAATGATATGCATATTTGCTCATTTTCCCGTTGCCTGGATTATCGGATGCACAGTCATGTGAGAGTTTTATTCTCATTTTGCTAAAGATGATAGGCATTGTAATGTCCCAATTTTTCTCCGTATATTTATTGTCCTACTTCTAAATCCATCCCTTTTTTTCCCCCATCTGGGTCTCACTTGCCCTCAGCCTCTCACCCTGTGTTTGCGTCCTTTGCCCACTGCGGTGGTCTCGGGTTTCCTTAATGGTTCCCAAGATGCATTGTGGCTTTGTGGGAACGTGAAGGCGTGAGCGACTGTGGGTGTGTGTGACCAGCGAGAGGTGATGCGGTCATTTCTGACACATGAGAGGCTTTTTTTTCCCTTTTCTTCATCGCCGGCCAGAAGCGGAGGGAACCAGCTCAAAGGCACTTTCCAATCAAAAAGACAAAAATTCATTCTCTTGTAAAAGTCTCATTGTTTGTATTTTAGTTCCTGAGATTTAAAGCAGGAAAACAATATTTGTGATGCCAAACTAAGCTAGCTAGTTTAAGAAGTGAATGAGCAAAGTTTACACTCTCAGCTTTTTTTTTTTTTTTTTTAAATATATATTACTCATGCAGATTCAGCAAAATCCCGTTTCGGTGCATCTGCTTGATGCGGTTCAATATATTTACTGGAACTAATCAAAGGCCGTTTGGCAGCGGTGACATCGACGGATGCCTTTTTAATGATATGAGTGGCAGGCCATATGCAAAACACCACCGGAACACCATATGCATTGTGAAAACTTGATTACCCAATTGATTTAAAAAAAAAAAAAAAAGAAGAAATCCAAAGTGGCATCAAATATGAATAAATATTCCAATATCAGCACGTGATCGGCCAAAGTTGTATGTGTTAATGGAAGGCTCACATTTACATAGTCCTCTCACCTTTTGACATGATAAGTGATTGCAGTTCCCTCCAAAATTGTTGACGTTACAAATCTGAAGAAGATGAATTATTCGAAGACTATAATGGCGATGAATGCATCACAACATATCATTGCGATCCTTGGATTCCATACAAATGAGCCCTGAGAGTATTTTAGGGGCAATACAAAAGCAATCTGATTGGGTGCTAAATTGCCTTTCACTGACCACTCCCACAGTGACGCAGCCCTCCCTCTTAGAGATACAGATTAGCTTTTTACAATTTTTTTTTTTTACCATCGTTACTAAAAATGACTTGGGCAATTGTGCCTTTGAACTAAGGATTTGTGTGAACATGAAATGTTTTTTTTTCTGATCGCAGTTGATCTATCACTTATCGTTAATGTTCCAGTGTTCTTGATAGAAAAAGAGATGATTCAAGGGGAAAAAGAGACAAGCCTTGAAAGGGTCTCATTTGTCCCTCGGGGAGGACAATGTGATGCCATCCTTCTCACTCCCAAAGACAGATAGCGATGCTGTTGAAACAAAAGTCCCAAATAGGGCAGACGTTTCGTCAGCAAAAAAAAAAAAGACTGATGACTGGTGATTTTGAATGACTTCAACTTCTTGAATTATGTCAGATTTAAAGCGTACATCATGAAAATGTAACTTAGCTATTTCGTGGCGTAGGAACATGAGAACACGATTAGTTCGAATAGTCTATTCTATATTATATACCAAAAGTCATGTCATAGTTTGATCATAAAAATTAATAAAGTAGAAATGACTTAAAAATCGTATTCATAATCCTAAAGGGTCGATTTTTAGTTGTTTTATATTGTGTACTTTTGTTGTACTGTTGAAAATAATGTTTGCAATGAATCAGGAAATACATATAATCATTTAGTTGAATCATTTGACTTGAGTAAAGTCTGGATACCGACTGATTCTTTTTTTCTTTTTCAGGATTTGAGGAACCGATCCCCCTTCAACCCACCCGAGGATGAATGGTCCGCAAAAAGCACATACTAACAGGTTGGAGACCACTTAGTATAATCAAATTGCATAAATATATACGTATACAATTAAATAAATAGTATTAATTCATATTAAATGTTATTTCATAATGATATGAATAGATGTAATAATTCAATATTATATAAATAATATTAAATGTTATTCTTTTAAATAATAAAATTGTGTCTATAGATGTATAAACATTGTGACCACTCAACAACATTGGCCTTGAATTATGTGCCTACTCTTTTTTCTCCCACAATTCTTTCGGACTGTACCATATACATAAACTCAGATTGCTTCGTATGAAACAGACAGGTCGATAATGTGACACAGACAAGAAACAAAACGCATCCATTTCTTATCAGTCATCAATTGAAACCTTGGTGGCACCAAACATGAGATCAATAGACCGAGACCAACCAGTTTAGTCCACTGAGGAGTCGCTATTGAAGGAAGCATATAATGTTGCATATTGGACCCGTTGTACAGAACCCCAGCCGATGCACTCGTGTGTGTGTGTGTCTGGTCAATATATTTGATGGTTTGTGAAGCTCATAATTTATTTGAGGGATGGGGGACAAAGAGACGTGACCCTCATAATCATAGAACAGATGCATGTTTAGAAAAAAAAGAAAGGTCAAAATGATTCAACTCCTTTACGTGAGTTACTCTTATGTTAATGTCCAAAATTTAAAACCATTTGTTTCCTGTCAACGATAGAACTGAAGTCATTTTACAGGTGATGTCAGCGCTAGCTAGCATTGGCTCACGCATTTAGACTTTCAAAACATGTTTCCAAACTTTTGCTGACATTAACGGAGTAAAAATATTTAGAGAGCAAATCAAATAGTTTTTGGTTCAAAGAACTCGCAAGCTAGCTCAACTTTAAAACTTTGCCTGCTGCAGTGAATCGACCAATAAAAAGCTTAGCAAGAAAAAAGGGGCTGCATTCGAAAAAAGGCAGTCTCCATAATTTTGCTGAATTTTCTTAGCTAACGAACAAAATTACCGTTTTTTTCCATGTATAATACGCAAAATTTAACTACCTAATTTATTGTCCTAAAATCTGGGGTGCGCATTATACATGGGTACAAAAAATATATATATATATTTTTTTTAATCCGGATATGATACGGAGGCCGCCATTACAGATGCGCTTTCTTCTCTGCTGTTCACTTCAAAAGAACACAATGCTCTTGTATCAGACGCTTGCTCGATCACCTGCTCGTTTGCTGTCACAATGTACCCTACACAAATCCGAAACATTTCTTCGCTATTGAGTTTGCTAGCGCATGCGCAGTGATACTGACCGGCAGAATAACATCCGGTGGTTCCCAAAGATGATCTTTTTTCTAAAATAATTGTACGTTAACCGACTTAAGGTAGAGTCCAAATTTGGGTGCGTATGGGTACAGGCTTTTTTCCAGCATCGACATGCCATTTTTAGGGTGCGCATTATACATGGGGGCGCATTATACATGGAAAAAAACGGTATACCGGATTAGCATCACTTTATCTGTTTGGCCATATTCATTTTTCCTTTTTTTTTTTCTTTCTTTTTTGACGGAAGCAGGTTGTTCTTAGAGAAAAGATTCTAAATAAGATCATTGCGAAAATTGTGATTTGGAGTAAAGAGCGCCAAATGTGTCCGTCTGTTGTGTGCGGTGAAAGCCATCTCAAAATAGGATATGGTGGCCATCTGCCGCTCTCTTCAGCTTCCCTTACCTTTAATTACATATGCACGTTGGCAATAATGATGCTGCTGGAGGAGGCGTAGCGATCTTGTGTCAGAAAACAGCCCACAATTTACACGCCAGGGTTGCACGTGTGTGTGTGTGTGCGTGCGCGAGCTTAATAATTAGTTGGAAGTGCGAGACGTGACAGATGCAAGGAGGCTTGTCCACGCCTAACTTGACGCATTAAGCTTACCGCGAACGTGCGCTGCATTGTTGTTTTGAAAACAGGTGTGCGCTCCTTTCATTCGGAAATTGGACATTTACAACCACAAGTCCATAACAATAGAAGATGATTTACAAGCTCAGAAGAATGAGTCAAAAAGAGACAAAACATTTATATAAAATACTTTTTAGCAGGATTCAAAATCATACCAAGGCTAAAGTCCTGTTGTACTGTCCTTTGTAATTCGCAGATGCTACGCTTGGATATTTTATTACTACCCTTTTTTTCCATGTATAATGCGCCCCCATGTATAATACGCACCCTAAAAATGGCATGTTAGTGCTGGAAAAAAGCCTGTACCCATGTATAATACGCACCCAAATTTTGACTCCTACTTAAGTCGATTAATGTAAAATTATTTCAGAAAAAAGATCATCTTTGGGAACAAGCAGATGTTATTCTGCCGGTCAGTATCACTGCGCATGCGCTAGCAAACTCGATAGCGAAGAAATGTTTCGGATTTGTGTAGGGCACATTGTGACGGCAAACAAGCAGATGATCGAGCAAGCCTTGTCTGATACGAGAGCATTGTGTTCGTATGGAGCGTGTTTGACGTGAACAGCGGAGAAGAAAGCGCATCTGTAATGGCGGCCTCCGTATCATATCCGGATTTAAATAAAAATAATAATAATATTTTTTTTTGTACCCATGTATAATGCGCACCCCAGATTTTAGGACAATAAATTCGTTAAATTTTGCGCATTATACATGGAAAAAAACGGTAATTTGTCTTTTCTTTTTCCCAACCAGAACTCTCGCCAATCACGTTTCCAAGAGTTGTAGAGACTTTACTTCCTATAGATTGACTAATGTCAAATTCAGAGTATTTTCTCCTTTTAAATGGTTTTGAGATATTATTATAATTTGCTTTGGCCATAAACATGGAAGAAAAATAGATTCATCCACAAAGGTACCTCACACAGTATCAAAATAGTCATGGCTGAATTGTCATCATTTTATTTCTATTTTCTTTCTTGCAAAGATGCCATCAAATGAATCCATCTGTCTGGATACTCCTCCGTAGCACTTTTTATTTGTTTTGCTCATAAAGTGCATTTGATATCACCTTTATTCTCTTTTAAATGTGCATTTCCCTCCATTATTTCTTCTTTTTGACTTGAGTTTTGCGTGTCTCTGTGTGCGTGCTTTACCCGAGGCGATTTGTGACATTAGCAACGTAGTCTACACCTCCATCAGATCGTAATAGCGTCAGTTCATTTAGCCCTGACGTGACCCTAAAGAAGGTTGGCTCCGAGTGGGCAATATAAAGTATTTCGTTCCCGCCCACTCATTGTCTAATTCTCCGTGAAATTTCCGGGGCCGTAAAACTGCCCGGAGAACAAAACGTAACGCTCATGAAGTTTCGGCGTTAGCTCATAAATACATCATCCGAAACGGGCGTTAAGTCGTCATTAGCTGCAAGAGGCGCTCGTAAAATCCGAGAGTTGGTCGGAAGTCACATACGTTAGTCTGGCGACAAACTGGCTATTGCAAGAGACGAACTGGACTTTCAATTCAAGCACTTTTTAAAAGAAGCCCGTAAGAAAAAGTCGAGAGGCCGAGCGAGGCCAATAAAGAGCAACTGCACACCGAATTCCGCACTCTTAAAAAATCTCGTGGGACCAATTATTTCATTTGCTGACACCCCAAACTAACTGACAGAGACGGCACTGAACAGATACAGTAAACACACCTCATTAGCCGGAGATGACATTCTTTTTTTTCTCTCTGTGTGTTGTCTTGTGAATGATGCAAATTTTTTAGTGCACACCATAACTACTCTTTAAGTTTTAAAAAGATGAGGATGTACTTGCATGGGTCGGAGGATCTTCCTTCAGTCATTGCTGACTTATTTTTTGTGTAATCAAGTGAGCTGAGTTTACTGTCAACCACCGTTTGAGTCAAAAGCATGCCAACGACGTTGACCATATTTGATTTCAATTGAATTCCGCTTCCAATCGAAATCAAGTTGACATCATTTTGGATTGACGTCACCCTGAGAACGTCTCATTTCTCCGTGGGAGCTCGAATAAAGAAATGAGATGTACCCGAGGAGACAATGGTCTTGATTTGACAGCAAAACTGCCCCTTCCCCACAGACTTGATGTTGCCTTTTGTTTGTTGATTCTTTCTGTTGTATTTTAGCAGCTGCTAAGAATACACACAGAGTGACTTGGCACAAAGATGTGAGGCGGATTCAGTCGGATTTATTTGGATGTCGTGGGAGCTCAGTGGGGGGTTGCGGGGGCCGGGCCGGACCAAAGGAACACGGGCTAGTGCGATTTGAATTCTCTTACCTTTGAAAGAAGTCAAGCGAGTATAACAAGAGAATTTCTGTATTCGTAATGATTCCATTATTCTTGATTTGTTGTTTGACCTCAGTGAGCGTGATGGCCACGTGATCTTCTGTCTTCAGCAGGCGCTCGTTCGGCCTTGTACGTACGTCTGATTCGATCCAGGAAGTCGCAGCTGGGGGTCATGTTTTGTCTGGGAGGGGTCAACACTCAGCCTTCTCCCACTGCGCGCTCCCAGAACACACGCAGTAGGATGTCTACTGGGCTGGCTAAGGAATGAACATTCGGAAATACTCATAGAAATGTACAATTTTCCTTTCGATTACAAATCCAAATGGGAAATGTGTATATATTATTTCACCACTGCAAATTCAACAGCTACTATGTCGCATGTTTTTCCCAATGTGGTGCAGCCATCCCATTTCT
This sequence comes from Syngnathus typhle, assembly GCF_033458585.1. Lineage (NCBI taxonomy): Eukaryota > Metazoa > Chordata > Actinopteri > Syngnathiformes > Syngnathidae > Syngnathus > Syngnathus typhle. Next base: position 988,719 of record NC_083739.1, read on the forward strand.
TCTATTTATTTGTCCTGTTTTTATTGAAATCCATCCTGTCGCTAATCATGGTTAGTTCCCATTCCATTCATCTCGGCTGCTCGGATGGGACTTAAAGCCTCAATGCGTCGTGTTCTCGTTTTGGATTTGTTTTGCTGGGTGCTGGCGGCTGGCTGCTCATATATCAAGGTGCATTGCTGGTTGTTTTGTTCCATTTCCGTCATGAATTTACACCTCTGGCCAGTGGCTACGGAGCGCTGCGCAATCTCGTTTCCACTTGCCGACATTCTTTGCCTTTCTCAGCCTGGTCGTATTGTGGTTATCTGGAGGCTACACTTGTGTTGTGCGCGTGCGCGTCAGGTAACGGCAGCAGAGGAAACTCAACAGGTCTGTTGGTGGCTGATTTGAAGACGAGGTGATGCAAACCGTACCCTTTCGTAGCCCATAATTCAACTTGAAGGCAGTTGTAAGTTGTTTTGCTCTTGGTTGTCAAGTGGTGCAGACTTCTCACCATTTTGCTATTTTGCCTCTGTCGCTCTTATATTTTGTGGATTGTCTGCAACGTGACACGTCTAAGTGACCTGTAAGCCATAAATTCCCAGTCTTGCCAAAGTTCCTTTTTAAAAATTCAACCGATGACGAAACGTAAGACGATTTAACTCGGTTAATATCTTTGACGTCTATACCCGTCAATGGCACTGAAGGTTGTTTTTTTTTTTTTTGGAAACGATAGCAAAATTGGAACATTCATGAACAGACTAAACATTTAGCTGCAGGGAGACAAGAATTGCCGTGTTATCTCCAAGTGTTTTATGCGCTGCTGCCTTGTTCCGTTGCACTTCCCTGCTGATTTGAACTGGCGTCCAAGTTTGGTCGCGCCGACAGTAGAAAACCGCCAACAGCGAAGAGCCATCTGACGATCGATGAAGTCTACCAACATCCGAAGCTCTACGGATGCTTCCAACGTCTCCTGACCGCACGGGGGGTGGTCCCTTCGACCCTTAATGGGCGAGATGGCGGCTTTGTGTTTGTCAAAGTCTGGTCGGGACGGATGTCCCGTGCAGGGCGAGGCCAGGCGAGGCGAGGCAGGGTCCCATCAGTCCTGCGGTTAACGAAGAAGTCATGCAAAGAGTCGCCTCACCCTTTTCACACTCTGGCTCACTCGCTCCGCCTGGCATGCACCCCATTTGTCCCCACTTTGTGGTTAAAAAAATGAAGGCAAAGTCTTGTCTCCATGTGTACGTGTACATACAGTATGGGGCTGGCAGCCATTAGCATCCTTCTATTCTTGTAAATTCCACACATTGACTGCACCTTCTGATTTATTCATTGGCTCGTTTGGGATTTGATGCGTATGCGTGCCGTGGCTCATCTGCTGATTGGCTCATTTGGTGAGCTCCTTCCACTTTAATGATTCTCTTCTGGGCGACTTACCATGCAAAAGCTCAATCGGCAAATGCTAACAAACGCTTGCGGATATTAATGGAGAATGTGTTGTTGAACATTTCAAAATTGTTACTTATTTTGACGTGAGGGACAAATGATGATAACTTTGGGGAACTGCATCATTGCATGCCCCTAAAAGCGGCAAGGTTGGCGGGCATGAGCTTGATGTTAAAAAACAAACAAACAAACAAAATAAGTCTCAATGTATAGTATATCACTTTTGAGCATTCAAAAATATGTTTTATCATGAACGCACGCACTCACACACTGTGCTAGCTCACGTATACCTAGCTAGCTAACCACTTTGATAGCTAGCTAGCTAACTATCTAGCTGTTGGTCGAACAAACAGTAAGTCAATAGAAAGGTGGCTGTTCTCGGAGTTTGTTAGCTGCTCAATCATTAGATATGATGAATTGAAGAAAAAAAATACAAAAGCACCAATACAAGTCTTTAAAATAGAAATCAAAGTAGGTCATAGTCACTGGATTAAAGTGCAAGTGATCAGTGTCAAAAAGTGTGGAAGCATAAAAAAAGATGAACGAATGAAAAACCAAAGACATCTGATGTGTCCGTTATCACGATGACGGCCTAAAATGTCGCCAGGTTTTGCTGTCAAATGTTGTTTGTGTGTGCAAGAAAGCCCAAATTGCCAATCAACTTCAGCACATCCAAATTCAGCCGACACGGAAAGAGTTCATGTTTGGACGCTGGAGAGTTTCTCGGACTAATGCACCTGCTCAGCTATTCAAACTGCACTAAACACTGCCGGAGGCTCTCGCTTCTTCCTGCCTCCCATCTCCTGGGCCCTCTCACTCCGTCCGCCCCGGTGTCACTCGACACGTGCGCTCTCACTTTTGACTCCCCCTGTCCCTCCCCATCTTCCTCCCACCTTCGACCCCTTCCCGAGCCAGCCACGTACAGCCGGCCGCTGTTCACCGTTCTCTGTCCTTCATTTCTTGTGTCAGAAAATCAATCGTTAGTTTAGCAAGAATTAGCCGCTCGTCTGGCTGAATAATTCAATATGCACACGCTCGCGGACGCGCGTGGGATGAATGATGCATTATTTTCAAAATCATTTTGACAAACTATGAAATAGCTGATAGGATGAAGTCAGAGAGGAGCGTGTGGTGCAGATCTAAAGTGAAGCTCTTGCTTTTATGCATTCCATTTTTCTTGTAAAAAGTCCAAAAAAAATAGGTAGGTACGTTTAGATAATGAGATGCTTGGCGCCGATTTGGTCTCGGGGGAGCGGGTAAGGAAATAAATATTGATTTTCATCATTTTACTTACTTTATAAAGACGTTTGCATTTTTTTCAGTAAAAGAATAATACACACATCACGAGCATGTTTCATTCAAAAGGAGTTTGAACTGAATTTGGTGAGAGAATATTCAAGAAAAAAAAGAATAAAAATGCAAAAAAAGTGACCACAACGCTGGAGGAGCTTTATCAGGGCTACACAGATTTCTGCATCGGCAATTCCTGCTCATGAAAAGTTTCAAACAAGTCCCAATTTACTGTGGAAATTTTCAATTATGTCAAGTTGCACATAATTAAACATGTTTTGGGTTTTTTTACCCCAAAAATACGGTAATACATTCCTCATTTATTTCTTGTATTTTTATGTGTTTGTGTGTCACTCGCCGGCCCCGCTAACGGCACTGTCAGAAAATCAATTAATTACTTTGAAGCGGCAGTTAACTGCATCCCCACAATACAGCCACTGAATTATAGAAAAGGTGTGCGACTTTGTCTACTGTATACTTTCTCATCTTTGATGAGAGCAGTTGAAAGCCGGCGTTTATCCGGCGCACAAATCAACAGCCAACCACCTTGCACTTTGCCAGGCCGGGCCGTTTCCCATTATTGGTCCTCGCCTCATGGCCACTTGCTACACCCAGCGCCGCCTCCCGATCAATCTCTTGTTCGGCTTGGCCAAGTTGTGTCGAGTAAAGCCGTTTTGGGACCGTCGCACACCAATATTGATTGGAGTCTTGCCATTGTCGCTGCCCTCGGGCTGGTGCAGCAGAAGGGGACACATAGCTGCTGGCATGCGTTCAAGAAAAATCCATCCATCCATTTTCTTTACAGCCTGTCTTCATGAAAGGTCAACTGGGGCTGGGTAGACCACACCCTGGATTGGTCGCCAGTCACTCAGAGGGCCGAACGCGCACACGGCCTGGAAGCCAAGCAAATGTTGTGACGTAGGTGCAAAATATCAAAGTACAAATACTTTGTTATTGTACTGTTTGCCCATATTCATAATAATCAAATCAGCGTAATGTAATTTAACATTGTTTGATGTTGTCGGTCACAAGAATGATTCGCATTGTTGCCATGTTCTGTTGAATCTAAAAAATAAAAAACCCTTGGCTAATTTAGCCTTTTTCTGACTAGCATAAAAGTTGCAGCAACATATAACCTCGTTCTATTTTCTTCTAATTAAGAGACAAACTATTTTGTGAGCGACCAAGTTTTTTTTGTCATTGCAGCAAGTTATCCAAACTGGGATTGCATATATTTTCTCGTCATATTTCTCAAATACATTTCGATCGCTACTTTTTTTTTTTACTCAACTTAAAGTTGAACCAATACTTCTACTTGTCTGCTGTGCTCGTAAAAGCACAATCAAATTCTTAAATCAAATTTTGACTCTTCCAACAAGAGCATCAATACTCGATACTAAAACTACGATACATTGTGGTATCGATGAAATGCCCAAGTCCAAGGCAACAGGGCAAACTGTTCATTCAGCACCATGGACAGCACCACGCGAACCCAAAGCTGACATTCAGGATTTGGTGCTGAGTTTAGGTGATCTCCTTGTGCTTGCACAGGCTCAAAACGTGGATGTTAACTTTCCATTGAGTCCAGATGACAAATTTCTGATCCAGAAATGTTGGTTCCCCTAAAAAAAAAAAGAAAACACATTCATTTGGAATCAGACTTTGACCTGGAGGAAGTTTCAAGTGATTAAAGTGTGAAGCCAGTAGTTTTAAATATTGAATTGTTTCACAATATTCAAATTTCTCAAAATATATATATATATTTTTATTTTGAAAGGAGCTTGCAGCGCTTCTCAAACTTTTTCCACCACCTTAAGGACTAACATGATTATAGTGAAGTGGACCTACATCAAAAATATGACGCAGGTTTTACTCCAATAGTACATTAAATATTATTGCAAACCTAAAAAAAAAAAGACTAAAAAATGGACTGGTACTTTCAAATAGGATGAAAATGGAAGGGAAGTGCTTGGAAATGACGGGAGTGACCCTAAAAAATGGAAAATACGGCACTGAGCGGCAAAGTGAAAAGGAAATTAGTAGCTGCGAAAGCGCCTGAGGGCAAAGTGGACTCATGTCCCCTGTGGCTACGAGCTTTAGAGGCCAAGATGAATTCAGCTTGACTGACTGCTCTTCCTTCACATTTTGATGTTTTTTTTTTTTTTTACATGCTCGAGGGGGAAGGATGAGTATAAAAACTGCCGGTGAAGGTGAGTGACTTCTTCTTCGGGGTTGATCATCACCCTAAGTTTCCATTCATCTGATTTCTTTTCAATATTTTGTTATCATTTCTCCTTTTCGTTCTACTTGGCTTGGAAATCGGACAAGCGGTCGTCACCCGTCGAGGATCCCAGCATGAACCCGGGAACTTTCTCCGGTTCCGGTCCACTGTCCTTGGCGATGTTCTTGATGAGGAAAGGCCGATCGGGCAGCGAACTTTTTGGTAAAGCCACAACGTCTTTCATTGATTAAATTCTCTCTTGCTAAAAATGTTCACGTTGACCTTTTTTTCAGACAAAGCCTTGAACTATTTTATCTGATCAATCTAGAATTGAAAAAAAGTTATGCAATTGATGTTTGTTGTTTTCGAAAACATAAAGACGCCATTATGACTTTATTTTGTTCTCTCTTTTTTTGAGAGTACACATGGCTGTTGACTATAAATATTTCCCAGGGCAAATCACATCCCGTCCGTCCGTCCGTCCGGCCGGCTCTGGGCCAGACAAGAAAAGAGGCGTTTACATTTTTTATCATTCCCCTTTGGCCATAGGGCCAGACTGGCGTTTTCTTAAAACTCTTCCGACAGCAGCTGTAAGGCAATAAAAGGTTGACTTGACTTAAATCATACGCACTCAATTCCGTGATAGAAAGTTTGGCATACCAAATATTTAGTGGACAAGTCGGGTCAACTATCTGTTCAACAAAAGTTGAAAGAAAAAAGAACCACATTTTGTAAATGCAATCAGCCTGTATTATATGTCTATATTTGTAATATTTAGATTATTTTCATGTTGTGTGTACAATGGGGGAACCTCGTGCCCTCCCAATTTTACATTCAAACTTATGCATGATAAAAATGATTTTCTGATCATTCTATTTGATGGCAAATGTGCTTTTTCCACCTCCCCAACATATGCGTGCATAAAATAGATAGGACTGGAAGTACTTTGAGTCCAATCTATTGGCGATGCCGTCGATCCCTCACTGTCCCCTATTGGCCGTAAAGCGGTACTGCTCTGCTTTAACTGCAGGATGGAGGCATTCAAAGCTGACCTGGACTATTTCTACAGGTGGACGCAAATTCCTTGAGGTTATGTCACATCATTGTGAGCACCCTTCAAAAATGGTATGACATCATTATAGGGAATGAGATTTTTTGAAAACGGAACTGAGAGAACCTATTATTAAATGTTGAACGTGATCAATTAATAATAGTAGGTGTATGATGAGAGTTCTTCAATTCAGGGAGATTGGTGAGGAATTTAACACATTTTCCAAAGTCAAGGAAGAATTTGAGGTTGTGAATATGTGAAATGTCTCTTCATTTGGACATTTTAAAGGGGAGTTGTTGCAAAGTCTCCACTAGTAGGCTAGTAGATCATTGCAAAGTTGGAATTTGGTTGGAATCAAATGAGAACTGTGAAAGGATTAGCTTCATTTGTAAAATGTCTCCATTCATTTGGATTTTTGTGTTTTTCTTGGGAAAATATCGAACACTGAAAATGGGGAAAGTTGGGAAATAGGATCTTTTGAAAAAGCTATTGTTTGGAATGTCTGGAACCGTTTGAAGGTGGAATTGTTTGGAAATATGGAAGGATCAGGTAAAAACATTTAAAACTGGTCTCCTAATTGTTTTAATTTTCTCGGAAAATGTTGAATATTGAAAATGTGGGAATTTCTGAATATCTCTTCAGATATCTTGATTAAGCCAAAAGGCTTGAAGTAGCTGAATTGTGAGGAAAGGAGGGATTTTAGGAATATAAAAAAAGCTTTCCTCAACGAGCTGTTTTTGAAGGACAAAAGTGGAGTTTTGTTGATGCTCTTCAATGTAGGAAACACACACACACACACACACATCCACACGCGCGCACACCCCTCCCCAACGTCCAAGCCACACCCACCTTCGCGGACGGACAAGAAGCTGATTGGCCCGTTCCACCTTCCATCATCGCTCTTGGCAGCTCAACAACCAATCAGCTGGCAGCATGAGCACCCGTCGCACTTTCCCGGATGAAAGCCAAACGTGGGCTATTCCGGTGAAAATGCAGTCGCTGCGAGCGTCTATGATCATTTACGCACGCACCAATGTGTCGGTGTGCTATTACGAGCACTTCTCCGCGTTCAAACAAGCTTGACATGTCTTTTTTTTCGTCTGCGGTTTTAAACGCTCAGCTGTTTTGAAGATTGTGACAACTATTTTTTTTTCTTTTTTTGTTTTTTTTAATCCTCGCGGAGTGCAGGGGGAACAAACTAAAGGAAGTAGTTATTCAAGACGGCAGTAACGGATTTACATCATCCAGAAAAGGGAGACTTGTCTGGGCGTTTATTGACTGAAAGAGTCGCACAAATGGTCTTCCTTTGGGACGCCAAATACGGTAGAGCCGTCATTATCTTTATTGATTATCATTTGTATTATTACATTATACAGGGTCGAAGAAAAATGCACTCACTCTACGACTCATATTGCGTTTCGTATTTTTAACATAGATACGAGTCTGATGAGATCAATTAATGAATGTCTTTTTTAATTGTAACGCATAGAAATCAACTGTAAAACAATATGGGTCGTCTATTTATTTAGCATACATTTCATGTATTACTTGGGGGGGGGGAGTAAAAAAATGTTGTTGACATCATACTTGAAAGTCATTCAATCTCTTAACACTAATGTCAAAATATTAGTAAATATTAGTCCAGGGAAAGCAATATAGGTTATAATGCAAAAGTGAATCAAAATTTACATACGACTCCTATCATTGACAACTAGATACTTTATTTGTCCTGTGAAATCAATGAAGTCTTTTATATTTATAATAATGACTTTGCCGGTCTCATGTCATTGTCACCATTGGCTACACTGACAATTCAAACCATATTGCAAATGTCATTGAAAAGTGAGCAATATTCTTTTTGTAAATGCAGGAGGTTTTGATGCCAACTTCTTGTATTAGTTTTGTGCATGCAATACTAAGGATGGGGTACAATGTGTGCCAAATCATTTTTGCTCGGCGGCATGAGCACATGTTGTTGTCAAATGACTTGAAACTCTTGGGAAAATGTCCCAAATGTTCATATGCCCGCCCGCTGTTTGTGTTTCCAACTATTTGTAATTATTTAGGAGCAAAAGCGTTTTTTTTTTCATTGTGACGTGTCAATCCATGGTTCTTCCAGACCCCTGCCCCGGCCGGCGCTACACTCCCCCGTCCACCACGCTCGCCTCGGGGGGAAAGATGGCCGAGGCTCTGGGTGCCCAGGAGGCCGGGGGCGGAGCATCCCTGGTGGGCAAGCTGCGCATGGCCGACCGCGACATGGTAGGTGGAATGCGAGTGGCTCTCATGTTTTTATTCTACTTGTTTGTTTCTTCGGCAGGTGCTTTCGGATCATCCGGGCGAGCTCGTGAAGACGGACAGTCCCAACTTCCTGTGTTCAGTGCTGCCCACGCACTGGAGGTGCAACAAAACCCTGCCTATTGCTTTTAAGGTCAGAAAGCCTTTGTTCTAGCATTTTTGTCTGTTGGAACAATTCCTTACATCAAGGTTTGATGACAGAGAAACGCTCAGTAGCATTAAAAGTGAAGATTATTTGCAATTCATTCCAGCAAGAAACATGAGGAAGCAGATGATTTGGTTTAGTGGGCCATGTGATGGGCCTGATCTGGTCCCGATCTGGCCCCGGAGCCCTCGGTTTGACACCGGTGCTTTAGATCCCTCGCATGCCACCCACCGTATGGGTGTGCTGGTAGAGCTGCTCACTTGTGAAATCATCCGATTGATCTCATTGATCTTTGTCCACCTGTCTTTGCCGGCGACGTATATTGACAGGCAGGACACAAGGTACATTTAACCTCTTGTCACATAATAGCTTAGTGTTGAACTAAACAATTTTCTTTTCCATGACCTTTTCAATGTCTCAAGCCAAGATTTCATTTCCGGATATCGAGACTGTTTTCTTTGCCATCAGATGTTCCTAATGTAAAATACCGTTGGTCGGAATATCAAAGTCAAAGTCTGCTTTATTGTCAACGTCTTCACATGCCGAGATCGAAATGACGTTTTCCCTATCCCACGGTGACAAGACGTATTACACGATAGACATACAAGTAAATATAAAATAAAAAACAAGAAGGCACAAACAATAAATAATAAGAGTAACAATAAATAAGAAATAAATAGATAACACAACGAATAAAAGCCAGACAGTAAAAGTACAGGACGCTACGCAGAACGGGGAAGCGACTTCAGGATCCTGACAGCCTGGAGTATGAAGCTGGCAACAATATGATGTTGGAATTGAATATTTATTCTTTTGGGGATTTTTTGTGGGATGCACCTCGTCCGCTGCGGCTTAGCAGTAAACTGCAAGCAATTATTCAACTGCTACATTATCCAACACACATTTGTAGAAGTCCTTTCCATGTATTCCAGAAGTTGGATATTTACATGGCTTAATGGTCTTGGTTACATCCTGTTGACGCTTGTGCATGCGCGTCTTTCCTGCACTTTGGGGCCAAAATGCATTTGTGGCAAAAGTGGCTTTTAGCCGCCCAGCCGACTCGTTTAGTGGCTTTGTTGCATTAGCTCGCTCGCGGGCCTCACACTCGCCGTCGTACGTGTGCACTCGCGGGCTGTGTTACGCATCCTAATGAAGTGCCACTTACCTCTTCCTGACAACAGATTATTGGTAGGATGCATCAATACCATGATGTCCATTTAACCAATCGCTATCAAACATACGGAAAAAGACAAAAGTCACTGGAATGTTTCACTCTTAATACAAGATAGATTGCTGTTCGATGTAATGAGGCAATTAGTTTAGGATTCTTCAGGATTTTGGCACGGCCCGCAGCCAATCAACCAGTGCAGAGTCACATTTCCATGTTTACAAGCAAAAAAAAATAAGCACTGACAGTGGAAAATAAATTCAACATGGTGAAAATTTGGTTTGATATTTGTAAACTATCACATAAAGTTGGCTTCGGCACTTGATAAATCCCAACACCAGTCAAAATGACAGTCAACTCAATTGACATCGAAAGAATATCTGAAAATAAATTCCTTGGAGTAGTATTTGACGCAAAATCATGTTGAAAAAAGAAAAATGGGAGGATTCATAGGGATCCTATATCGTTAATCATATATCATGTACCGTAATTTTCGGACTATAAATCGCACCGGAGTATAAGTCGCCCCCCCCACGCAAACTATGAAAAAAAACCGCGACTTATAGTCCGAAAATTACGGTACTAATATTTCAGTTACTTGTTTACATGGTCAATAAACAAACAAACAATAAGTAGGGCACATCCTTTCTTAAGTTAACCAGACCTTGACACAGAGCAGAAAGTGAAACAATCGTGAATGACACATTTAGTGTCAAATATTTTTGTCACTATTTTAGGTTCAGCTATTTCGTGGTTGTTGTAGACGTCACATTGATTGTGTTTTTTTTTTTAATTACAACAAGTCAAATGCTATATTTCGTATATTCCGTGGACCGGGAAAAAAAGATGCCTGGCCTCATATGGTCCCCAAGCCACAGTTTGAACCCCCTAATTTAAACCCATTGAACAGTACTGATTTATCATACTCGAACATTTTTTTTTTCCGGGTGCCGATCAGGTGGTTGCCCTCGGCGAGGTCCCTGACGGAACCATGGTGACGGTGATGGCAGGCAACGACGAGAACTACTCGGCGGAGCTCCGTAACGCCACGGCCGCCATTAAGAACCAAGTGGCTCGATTCAATGACCTGCGCTTCGTCGGTCGCAGCGGGAGGGGTATGCTCACTTGTGCAAAACTAGACGCACGTGCAAAAATATGCACCACTCCGACATGTACTGCACATATACAAGGGGGAAGTGCAAGTGAGTAGAATTCATTATTCAAAAAAAAAACTTCCTGGTAGAGCACCCCCCCCCTTCTTCCCCCTCTCTGTGGCGGCACACAGTTAAGCAAATAGTTCAACTTATCTATTTAAAACAGCAACGTTTTACATGACAGTGTCTGCTATGTGTTTTTTTTTTTTTTTAAAGGAAAAGAAAACAAAGATCTTTTATTTCCACACATGCAAATAAAAGGTCAACATTTACTGAAAAATGGTTTGCCAACTTGTGGTGCCTAAAATGACATTATTTCTTTGCTTTTTCCAAAGGATTGTCTTCTTTAGGCATTTGTTTGGAATTAATAGAATGTGCCGTGTTTCCATGGATTTGTAATTTTAAAAAAAAAATCGGTTGGTTACACTACTCAGCAAATTTCAATAAGACCTGGCTTTATGTGACATTTTCATTGTTTGCTTTTAAATTGGACTTTATTACAAGCCTGTGCAATAGCACCAGTTTAAATGCATAGCTATGATGTTTCAGACCCAGAAATCTTTTTTATGACTCTGAAGAGTATTTATTGACTGGTGTTAATGACTAAGACTAGCGGCATGCCTTCAAACTCCAAGGCTTCTCTTGAAGTTGCGAAATGTAGTCGACTTTTACATTTACTGCATATTTTGCAAATTCCAACCAGAATGTGAGTGTTGAGGATGAGTCACCAAAAGACTACGAGAGGAAGTCAACCGGCAATTTGTTTGAATAGCAACGGTCGTCACATTTGCTCATTTGCAAACAGCATTGGTGATGATGAAGAAAATATGAACTTATTAACTCGTTATGAGTCAGAGCTTCCTGTTTTGGAAAAGTTGTATTAGTGTCAGGTCCTGATTAAATGTACAGATAAAATAGTCAATATTATTCATGAATTGATTTTTTTAACATATTGCAGCTGCTCTCTTCGTCAGCTTCTAAACGTTGTCTCGTGTATTTTAATAAGATAATCCAAATATGAAACAAAACTGTCAATATAGTGTAAGCAAAATTAAAATGATATTTGACGTATTGTTTTTGTTTTATTAAATGATCTATTATTTTGCATTCATTTCACATACATTATGTAAAAGTATCATATTTATGCTTCTGACATTTTTAGCCGGTAAAGCAAAACAAAAAAACTTTCTACATAGACTCAAAATGTAATTTTCGTATTTCCATTTTGTGGACATTTTCGATTTACCTTCAGGTGTCTTTCTTTTGTCTGGTTGCTACCAAACCTGAATTGCGTATTCTAAACACACAAGTGACTCGGGGCGCTTTTTTTTTTCCTCGTCCTCCAGTTGGATTAAAAAATATATATATATATTGTTAACGTGTATATTAGCAAACACGACTAATTGTGTGCGTAATTATGTCCGCTTAAAGTAAGTTTGGGATCGAATAAGATATCGATTTTCCCAATGATAAGATTCATCCATTTTTGGTGTCTTTTCTTTGTTGACCTTTCATAGGCAAAAGTTTCAACCTGACCATCACAGTGTTCACCAATCCCTCCCAGGTGGCGACATACCAGAGAGCCATCAAAATCACAGTGGATGGGCCCAGAGAGCCGCGACGTGAGTAACTCTGACCTTCTGCTCTCATCAAGTCATGTTGGCTAAGCTGCAAACTTGAATCCAAGTGAGTCACCCATGCAAATGGCAACTTCCTCTAACAGCTCGCTTTGCGCACGACCGTCACTGCTCGGTCGCTCGGTCGGTCTCACGCACGCCGTCACTATGACTTTTTTCTTTCCCCCCCTGTAGAATGTTGTGACATCTGGGTGACACGTTGAATTGAGGAGACATGCTTTTTGCCTGGCTCCTTGAAAAAGAGTGTTTTGGCGCCACCTTCTGGCATAAGTAGGCAGTTTTAAACCAATGGGGAGAGTCCGGGTTAATTAGTCCCTTTATTTCACGATTGACGGCAGGGGGGTTTCTCGTTAAGGGAACAAAGTCTAGAAGGAAAAAGTAGTGATTTGGCACCATCGTGTGGCACTTGGAAAGCTTTGAATGGGGTTAGTGCTTTGAGCTCATCTCGTGCCATCTATTTGGGCAATTATAAACCATTTGGGGAGGGTGTCAATTACGCTCCGTTTTTCACGATTTGTGACGGCGGGGCTTTCTAATAGCTGGTGATTACACCCATTAAGAACTTGGAAGTGGAACCAACACCAGTGCATAAACATGTGTATAAACACACACACACACACTCCAGGCAGGCCACTGTACACTAAGCTCAGTAATGAAATCCTCTCTTAGGTCATCGCCAGAAGATGGATGACATCAAGCCCGGGTCGTTGGCCTTTTCCGAGAGACTCACAGAGCTGGAGCAACTGAGGCGGAGCTCCATGAGAGTGACTCCCCCACACCACCACCATCATCATCCTCATCATCATCCTCATCATCATCATCATCATCATCAGGGCTCCGGTTGTAACACGCGTCAGTCCACGGCAGCGGCCGCGTTGCACTCGGCCACGTTCTCCAGCCCCACCCACACCCAGATGGCGACTGGTATGTGACATAAAGTAGGCATCAGTAATGTCCATGTTTTTTCTCCGTCACAGCAGAACATGAATAGTACGTGTTCCTCGTTACTGTTTATTTTGGCGTCGGGAGGCACGAAACAACGGTATCGTTTCCTCTTATTTGCCTGCCAGTGACGCTGGAAGTAAACTAATACACGTGCGCACTAAACATGTCCAAAAAAATAGGGAACCCGAGCCCTTCGAAAATTGGCCGAGTTGAGCAATCTAATATTAAAGTTTGTGCTCCACTAATTATAATGTTTTGAGTGATTGACCAGTCCTGTCTAAAAATGGCCGCCGCCTTGTGGCCATGTCGCTTCAGATTGGCTCACAGCAATCTGGTGAGGATAGAACTAGTGGGGGAGCATAGAAGCTATTATCAGAAATATATTTTTTGAACTTGACCTTCTCTTTACGTGTTGAAAAACAAATTCAAATGAAAGTCTCCTCATTCTATCCTTCTCTTAGAAGGGCGACAGATGCCGTCATCTCCATCATGGTCCTACGACCAATCCTATCCCTATCTTGGACAGATAACCACACCTAGCATCCACTCGACCAATCCCCTTTCACCAAGTCGCTCATCGCTAGGCGAGCTGTCCTCACGTCTTACAGGTAACGCACGCACGTTTAACAATGACCCTCACGCCAAAAGCATAAGCCGTGAACTTTGCCCTCGTTCAGGTCCCGACCTGGCCGCGTTTAGTGACCCCAGGATGACCTTGGAACGATCGTTCACCTCTGTCCCCTCCTTGCCGGACGGCCGCTTCTCGGACCCGCGGGTCCATTACCCCCCCACGGCTGCCTTCACTTACACCCCCCCGCACAATCCCGTCTCCAACGCCGCCATCGGCATCACCATGGCGACAGCGATGGCCACCACACCCGGCGGGAGGTATCACACTTACCTGCCGCCTCCGTACCCGAGCAATACGCCACACCAGGGTCAGAACAGGCCCTTCCAGTCCACCTCTTCGCCGTATCACGTGTACTACTCCACGGCGGCGGGCTCGTACCAGTTCTCCATGATGGCCGGGGGAGGCGGCGGCGGCGAGGCTCGTTCCCCGCCCAGAATCTTACCGCCTTGCACTAACGCTTCGACGGGCTCCCCGCTCCTGCACCCGTCTTTGCCTAATCAGAATGAGGGCGTGGCTGTGGAGGTGGAGTCCAGTCATAGTAGTTCCCCGGCAAACGCCGAGGCTGTCTGGAGACCTTATTGACGGGGATCGACAAATATCAGTGTGAAGCTCTACTGATTTGCAGGACTGCCCCGACCGCAGAGGTTAAAGGTCATATTTGTACATTTATATTTTCAGAAGATCTTCTATTACAGTGGTGCAGTGACTCTCCATTAAAGCAGGCTCGTCACTTGAGTCTCAAATCAACTTTTGCCCATTCGAACAAATGGAAATGATATGAATCCGTTCCAAAGTACCAAAAAGTCCAAACCTTCCTGACGATATGTTGTGTGTGCCCCCAAAAGTCTAAACGCGGTATCCCGATTAATATTTTTGGAAGAAGAATTAAAAAAAGAATAATCCAGCCGTTTTCAGACAACCAAGTTTATGGCTGTGGTGTGGGAGGGCATGCAGTTTGCTGGCGCCATCTAGTGGTCACAAATTTGCTCATTCAAATAAAATGAACAACGTGACAGCAAGTGGCTTTAAAACGTGCAAGTCGGGGTTCTCGTAGGTCAAGGTACCACTGTTAGTATTTTTTGGGTTGGACGCTGGCTGGGCAGAGTGAATGTTTTGCTCGTTTGCCTTGTTCTGAGGTTGGAGTTCAATTCTCGGCTCAGGCTTTCTTATGTGGACTTTGCATGTTCTCGCCATGCTTGTGGGCTTTTTCGAGTCTGGATATCCCAGCTTCCTCACACATTCCAAAAACAAGCATGTTTGT